>NW_027176984.1:216854-304510 GCF_023349555.1 Cebidichthys violaceus | reverse complement strand
CCAGATGTTCATTCAGCACTGTCATCAGGCCAGATGTTCATTCAGCACTGTCATCAGGCCAGATGTTCATTCAGAACCGTCATCAGGCCAGATGTTCATTTAGCACTGTCATCAGGCCAGATGTTCATTCAGCACTGTCATCAGGCCAGATGTTCATTCAGAACCGTCATCAGGCCAGATGTTCATTCAGCACTGTCATCAGGCCAGATGTTCATTCAGCACTGTCATCAGGCCAGATGTTCATTCAGAACCGTCATCAGGCCAGATGTTCATTCAGCACTGTCATCAGGCCAGATGTTCATTCAGAACCTTATGCCACATGACTGAAGAACACACTAACATGGTTGGGTTTGTTGTCAGGTCATTCCTATCTGCTCGATGGTGACAGCGGATATCCGTCATCCTGCTGTAGTTTGAACAGACAGCTGCAGACTTCAACCTTCATTTGTCATCATCGTCATCATTATAAAAATGATCATTTATTTGACATTGTTCACAGGAGTACACATGTTGTTGAGTTGTGGGGTTCCAGTAGGTGGGAGTTGGGTTGAACAAGTTAAATGAATCCACAGATTCTTTTCACAGCTCTTACACATTAACCAGTGCCTTTGAGAAAGCACATTTAAACTTTCCATAATGACCCTCTGTCAATTATTGACCTCTGGGTGTTATGGGAGGCCTTGGGTTGTGACTGACAAAAGGACTTCAGACATTCTATATGAAAGAACAGGTGCTACTATCAACCATGTTCCTTTGTTTCTCTTTTATGAATGTAGCAGGGAAAATATGATTACTGTTTCACTACTGTGCTCAACGCTAAACGCACACAACAAGAAACAAATGTAGTTGTCACCCTATCACATGCTTCTCCACCCAGGACTCTGAATGTTTTTACTCTTTTTCGGCCTTTTCAGCACAAATGTCACTGCATGTAAACCATGTTTGTTGTGGTACAAGAACAGTTGGCGTTCTGGCAGGATTTGTGTTGTCGTCTACTGCTCTAGTGGTAACTGGAAGTGGTTCAGTGTGTTGTCCAGCATGTTTAATGTCAGAGACCAAAAGATCTGTACAAGCTGGTGGTCTGTATGTTTGGTTTGTCCAGGCCGCTGTAGCTCAGCGGATACTGGGGACCGCTGTAGCTCAGCGGGGAGTCACCAGGGCCGCTGCAGCTCAGCGTGAACTTACCGGGACCGCTGCAGCTCATCTTGAACTTACCGGGACCGCTGCAGCTCATCTTGAACTTACCGGGACCGCTGCAGGAAGTTGCCGGGGCCCCCAACACAGCAACTGGCTTGTGTCAGGCTGGGTGTCAATCGGGGCTGTGGAGACTCTGGTTCACTGCGCAGATGAGGCTCTTGGTGCAGGCTGAGGAATGGTTACATTTGAGGCTGAGGGCAGGGTAGGCTGATTGAGACTGGTTGTTAACAGGCTGGATGCTAGCAGGTTGAAAGCCTGATTGCTGTGGACATGGGACTGAGGCTTGGACTGAACCTTGGGCTGAGCATCAGGGGTTACAAGGAAGTGTGTTACCCACACCGGTGTGTAGTTCCTCAGCAGAGCTTGGAGAACACTTTTTTGCTATCTATCTATAAATATTTCATTTTGTCAAGGTCAAAAATGTCATGTATCCAATCTTTATAGTTGATGTGAGCAAAAAACAAACCACAGCGTATCCAGTCCCATCCCTCAGATGTACACAACGTAATGCACTATGGCCTTCCTGACAGTGTTTCACCTATAAACAGCTGTACAGTACACAATGCCATCACAATTGTGTACAACATGGTCATGGTCAGGAGCTTTGTCTGTGGAGGATAACATGTTTGACAACCTGAAACACGGTCCTGTTGTATTCTGTCAATATGGCTATCTACCACTGTATTTGTTAGTAAAAATCAATATATACATCATTTATAAAGATTCAGCAGCAGCTTGAATCTTAGAGTATCATGTCTAAACGTAAGGAGTGTGAGTGTGAGTGTCATGTTTAAGCCTTTCAGTTAACAACTGTAGTTTTTTGTCTTTGTGCAGGCACAGAGATGTAGAGGGTTAGTAGGTGTACTTTTGAACTTTGGACATAGAAAGATGCTGATTTCACTGCTTCCTGTCTTTATGCTAAGCTAGGTTTACCACTTCCTGGCTCCAGTTCTTTATGTATGCTGCATTCATGTCATATGGACTGGTAGAAGAGAAGATGACAACTCTAGATCTGCCAACACCTTCTAAAGTTGGGATGGTCATGACAGGCTTAAAAATACTGAAGTAAGACAACATATTTACTTTCAAAATGTTTAACTATTCCTTTAATAATCATCTGAATCCTAATATGAGACAAACAAGCAAAGCAATGTACAGGCACCCTGAGTAATGTGTTGTAGAAGGGACAGTACGAAGGGCCAGGGAGGAAGAAGAATGTTATCACCCAAGGCTTTTGGATTAATTAGTAATTAACCTCTTTGACCCTGCTAGACACAGCTATGGGTCAGTTTTTACAACTTTGTGTCAAGTGGACAAGTTGTGCTCAATCGTCTCTGATGCGTTCTAGTGGAGGTTTCCAACATGTCGGCCCAAAATGAAAACAAAAAGAACTGCACAAAATGCAAAACCAGATATGTCAAATGATACTGGATGTAACTGTGAAGCCAAACAACTCATTGTGTCTTGGGTTTGAGTATTTTGCTGGGATCAATCACTGGAACAGTGAATCCAGAAGATATATCCTCAAACTCGAGGTCTTCTGGACATTTCCTTTTCGTCAGTCCTTTCATTGAATTTGTGATTGGTCAGCATTTTTTTCCAGTTTGCACACAGTTATCCTGTTCACCGTAGCAGTTGAAATCTCTGTCCCCAAAGCACCACTGTTTCCATTCAGCGGACCATTAACAACCCATCCTAGCCTGTCCTGACAGCGTACGGGCCATTTCCATGGCTGTTGATGACCTCCCGAGGTTCCAATATCTTGGGAGCATCAGTTCCAATCCACAGGTCCACGCTTGCCTTTATGCTTGGGATGTGTACTTTTGACAAATACGGCCAGTTATTGAGTTCTTCAGGTGTCACCATGTTATCAGCAGTGACTGGCATGTTCCTCTGTGTTAGAACATCAGAATCAGAATCAGAACCATTTATTGCCAAGAAAGTTTTCACCTACAAGGAATTTGTCATGGTGGAAGGTGCATAACGTTAAACAATAACAAGCAAACAATGACATCAAACAATCAACAACAATCAAGAAATAGAACATATTCAAAATTACAATAGAGTATAAAAGAATATAAAATAAAGTGCACAACAAACGGATAACAGGACTGTAAACATGTGAAATGAAGTGAAATGCTAAAAGTGTCGAGTGTGTATAAATAAAGAAACAGGGCTGAGCAGGGGAGTGTCAGGAAGAAAACTGTCCTGGGGATGACAGTCAGTGGGGGTCCCGGGCTTTGTTTATGAGTCCGATTGACGACGGGAAGAAACTGTTCATGTGGCGTGAGGTCTTGGTCCTGATGGAGGTCTTGGTCCTGATGGACCTCAGCCTCCTGCCAGATGGTAGGGACACAAACAGTTCATGTCCAGGGTGAGAGGGGTCGGCTACAATCTTTCTTGCTCACTTCAGGGTCCTTGAAGCGAACAAGTCCTGGAGGAACGGCAGATTGCAGCCGATCACCCTCTCACAGAGCCAATGATGCGCTGCAGTCAGCCCTTGTCCTTGGCAGTGGCTGCAGCTTACCAGACCGTGATGGAGGAGCAGAGGATGGACTCAATGATGGCTGTGTAGAAGTGCACCATTATTGTCTTTGGAAGGTTGAACTTCTTCAGCTGCCTCAGGAAGTACATCCTCTGCTGAGCCTTCCTGGTGATGGAGCTGATGTTCAGCTCCCACTTGAGGTCCTGAGTTATGGTGGAGCCCAGGAAGAGGAAGGACTCCACCGCGTCAACGGGGGAGTCACACAGGGTGATGGGGGCAGGTTCTTCCTGAAATCCACAACCATCTCCACTGTCTTTAGAGCGTTGAACTCTAGGTTGTTCAGACCGCACCAGGTCACCAGATGTTCAGTCTCCCACCTGTAGGCGGACTCATCCTCACCAGAGATGCGTCCAAAGCGGGTGGTGTCATCTGCAAACTTCAGGAGCTTGACAGACTGGTGACTGGAGGTGCATCTGGTAAGGTATAATAATAAAGGTGATCATTTCACTGTCCAGACCAGATATCTCCAAACCACTCAAGGTGTACGCTGGAATAACTGCTTCCTGCCCCACAGTCTGCAACAAGACGTTGGTTCTTTTGCCTGTAATATTCAGCTTCTGTATTAGATGTTGTGAGCAGAACGTGGTGAACTACCAGGATCCAGGAAGGCATACGTTTTGATAATGTGATTTCCTTTTGCAGATTTCACCTTTACAGGGAGAATTGAGAGAACACAACAGTCCTTACCGGCCCCTGTATGTCCACATGTTTTCAGTAAAGTTGGCTGGTCATTAGATGGTTCCTTTAACTGTTCCAAAGATGTTACTGTGGTAGCAACAATATTTCCCCTCCCTCTGTTGCTGGGCTGGGATTTAAACCTGTTGCAAGTCCTTGTCCCAGTAACACCGGTTGATGGGTCCTGTGTGTCACCAAACAGAGGGTCAGAAAGAATTCTGACACAACACTCAATAAATGTGACCAGATCCATGAAGTGAGCTCTGTGGTTAGCTGTCTCTATAATGCCATGAGCTGTAGTCCTCCATTGCTCCCTCATTTTGAATAGCAACTTTGCTATAATGGCTCTCATGTGTACAGGCATATCCAGTTCTGTCATGTACTGGAGCTCCTCCATGACATTGCAGCAGCCAAGAATAAAGCATAGGCTTGAAGCGCTTTGCCATCCTCAGATTTTATTGTTTGCCAGGCCAAAGCCTTTTCCATGTATGCAGCTGCAATTTTATACTGATTTCCAAAGTGTTCCTGTAGAAGTCCTTTAGCCACTGCATAGCCACGCTCCAGAGCCATATGCTGGCAGCTGCGCACCAGTTCTCTCGGCTGTCCTCCTGTAAATTGTTCCTAATAATACAAACAATCTGCTCTTCCTGCCTTTTCCTCTACTCCTTGTTCAAAGGCTTTGATAAAGGCTCTGTACTGGAGAAGGTCCCCTTCAAATGTGGGAGTCTCTTGTGGTGGCAGAGATGATGAACGCTGCTGGTGCACCAGAGCAGCTGTTATTTCATTTTGCCTGTGCATGATGGCAAGTATGTCTCCAGGTGGATTTAGACTGATTTGATGGTGGTTTGTAGAACGCCTTTCTTCCTTCTTCAACTGAGCAGTCGTCAATTGTTCCCAGTATATTCTTTTCCTGCTGTTGTTCATTGGGGCTGCATTGATGTTGTGAAGCAGTTTTAAACCATTGCTCAGTTTCCTTTGGTCGCACATCCATTGATCGTGGTTTCTCAGGTGGTAGCGGTCATTCTGTCAAGTCGTTGTGTTTTTTAGACTTTCCCTCCGGTTTGTGTTCCTTTGCCATCGGGTTTAAGCAGTTGACAGATTCCTTTTTCCTTTTCCCCCTTTTAAAACAGGAAGCCATGCCATCTAAACCATGTTTCATGTTTTTTCCTTTCATCACATGGTAGTAAACCCAACAGAGATTCATGCATGCATTTTGCATGCATGAATCACACACCTCACTCAATTCTCCGAGAACATTTTGTACCTTTGTTTTATCATCCCAGACATTAAGTACTGTATTGATTTTCTTATGGTGGTTGCTTTATTTAGCTTAGCTTTTCTACCATTTTGCAACATTGTTAATTGTCAGCAAGCACTTTTGCAGTGAGCTTAACTACACGTTTTGGCGTTTCAACACCACCAGACATAGTGCTGGGTGTACCAGTCCCGGTAGTTTTGTCCAACGCCACCTCGCGGTTCTCCATGATAAAGCGTCAAATGTCCAAACAGTCAAATGCAAAGTCTATTGTCTTTGTCCGCACACTTCGGAAACCAATGCATTGGGTTTATGCCCAGTTTATCTGTACACACAATTTAAATGGCCATAGACAGTATAGCGCTACGCACGGCGTGCGATGATCCACAGCCGCGTTAGCATTAGCACCGTAGCTCCGTCCTCCAAACTTGCCAGAACGCTGAACGGCTCCAAGCAGCCCTCCTCGTGCTGGATCCTCCTCAGTTACGTTCCAAACATACCGATGTTTTCCAAACCAAGGTCCAACTTTAGTAAGGTTTTGACTAATGTTAAAGAAGCCCAGCCTTGTTCTGTAAGCTACTGCGGTGTCTTTCCCTCTGGAGTGACCTGGTTGACGCGCTGGTTGTAGTTTAGATTACCTTTGATGTGCGTTGCATCGGGTACATCATCATAGACAAGTTTGTTGAATGAAAGTTTGTTTATTTTCTAGGCGTGGAAAAACATAAATACAGTCCCGTTAAACGCACCATTCGCATAAACACATGAAACTGTTACCGTGAAGCGGTCAAAACCCTTTGACCCTCCGGGGTCAAACACCTGACAACAACGGTGATTTCAGGACCTATATACCTGAGCCCAGGACATTAGTACAGCACCACCCAATGCACACAGAGAAATACAGTTGTATTTACAACACCATGTTTGGCTCTAACAGTAACAGTGGCTGTTTGCTGTCAGAAGAAGTAAAGATATCCAATTCTTCCCTAACCATAACCCAGCACAGAGGGCACTGCAGAATTCTGCCACTGAGGTGAGACTGGTTGGAGTGTTCTCCTCAGACAGGATGTAAATGAGGGAGCAGCCACAGCCCAGTTCCATCAGTGTCAGAGTGGGCCAAGACTTTGGTCAAAGTTGATCAGATGTAGAAACTGTTGAGCTGTGCAAGCCTTAAACAGGAGGACTCACTTTCACCTTGAGTCCAGCCTCCCCCATACACCCCTTCACAGTACACATGTTTATTGTGTACACACGCTGACAAAAGGCAGCAGCTGTCTAGGTGTGGCTGCTTTCAGACACCAGGCTGTATCATTAGAGAAATGGCAGGCTTTATCTCACTGACTGCTCTGTGATTCCAGTCTGATGGTTACCTTCACATGAGCTTCATCATATCAACAAAGGAAATGAGCATTGTAGTCGTGCAAATTACGACCGATGTTGGATCAGCACAAGCAGACAGCACAGAAGGTTCTCAGCGAGTATTGGAGCTTGTCTTGTCATGTTTAAAGTAGCAGATATGTGAGATTCATGCTATCACTATGACTGCAAGAGAGCTCATAAAACAACACAAATCAGTGTAGCTCTAGAAATATACTGTATATATATATATATATATATATATATATTGTTTTCTTTATTGTAGGTGTTGCAGAGAACTCTGCTCTGAGCCCTTTGACCAACAAGAAAATACGATGCAGCGTCATTTCCTAATAACTGTACCTGAGAAATATTTTCAGTTATTGGGGACTATCTTCAAAGGCAGATTAATCCATATTTAATCCACCATGTTACAAACCATCCTGATCTAATGGAACACACACCAGGGAGTCAAGAAATCATTCAACGAGTGTTACTGAAGAGCTGTCTTCTGAGTTCATGGACGCTCTCTCTTTAGACTCTTTGTGTAACATTGTCTTTACTTATCGAAGGCTTTATGTCTGCTTGAAACAGGCTTCATGAGCTACATCGAGGACATCACTAGTGATTTTACTCCTCTTGTCCCTGAGGAGATATTTAAAGGTCAAAACCTGCATACGTGCAAACCCAACCCATCACACACATATTTACATTCAAACAAACGAACTCGGCTCAAAAAGCTGAGATGGCAGCACATTGCAGAGCGATTTCACACATGCATGCATGAACACACACACACAGCTAACACAGCCAGACAAGAATGTGAAGGATGCACACGCGTCTGTCGGCATGCGGCCGCTTCTCTTTGTTCCTCTGCTAATCTAACTTGTATCTGTTTTTAAAATGAATTCAGAGGAGGCCTTCGCCGTGTTTAAAGGGACAGTTATTTAGTGCTAGGTAACACTATAAATCAAAAGCCTCTTGTTTCCAGCTCAGATTGTAAATTGGGTCATCATGTGACCCCTGGCACCGGCAGCAGAAATGCCCTTGGAGCCGGCTTTAGAGAGGGTTATGGGCTGTAGAAGGCAGGATATATATACAGGTTTCAACTATGTGTATAGTTGGCAATGCTGTGTAACGAGAGCTTATTATCCCTGTGGTGTGAGGAGGGTACACGGGACACCCACCACGCTAGAACTGGGAACAGATACCAGTGAGAGCCGCAGGCTTCGGCTGAATGCACTCCATCCCGTCAGTGAAGGGGATGAAATGATTGTATTGTTTGTGCCGTAATGAGTGTTTTAGAGCAAACGACACAATTGTAGGTTGGTGCACTGTAATCTGCCTTGTTGTAATTGTTGGCATGCAGTGATTTAACCCCAACAGTCATGCTGAATCACAAGTCTTTGGTTACACATGGACATTCATTAGACCTGCTCATATGTTAAAAGAGTTCCATTTACAGTTGCTCTCTTCTAACCTGTCAAACCAAAAAAGACATAAGCCATCACCTAAAAATACTGTTCACCAATAGGACGAACGTATGTGACTATCACACCAACAAAGGCTTCCTGCTTCATGTCACCATTCACTTTCTGCTGGTAAGGCACTGAAGTCCTACATTAGGTTTAATCTGTGTGCATTATGTACATTCTGTTTAATCCATTCTCAGGGAATGCATTTCACTGACAGACACCAGGCTCTCAGGAGGAGTCTCACTGGTTGGTGGTCCTCTCCTGGGCTCTGTGACGGCTCACAAAGCACTGAGATGGATGCATGTCCTGGAGGATCTCACACCGGTGTCATCGTACTTATCTGCACTCACCATTTATGACAAGTGGCGGATGGAAGAGAGGGGGTGAGGGGTGGGAGTGTGGGGGAGGGATACATATTTACCCTGTGACAACTGCTGAGCATTTCAGTCAGGGCCCAACATTTCTTACAGATGATTCAAATGATTCATTGAAACTGATTGTGTATTTTGAGGTGAGGGTGCACGCACACAAAGAACACATGAATCAGGGGAAAAGGACCCAAGAGCTTTTTTAAATGCAGTCTTAGATAGATATGGACACCTGTTGTTTACCTTTCATATTACAAACATAATGTGTATATGTACGTATGTATGTATGTGTGTATATGTGTATATGTACATATGTACGTATGTGTGTATATGTGTATATGTACGTATGTATGTATGTGTGTATATGTGTATATGTACGTATGTGTGTATATGTACGTATGTATGTATGTGTGTATATGTGTATATGTACGTATGTATGTATGTATGTATATGTGTATGTGTGTATGTATGTATGTGTGTATGTATGTATGTGTGTATGTGTATATGTGTATATGTATGTGTATGTATGTATGTATGTACGTATGTGTGTATATGTATGTGTGTATGTATGTGTGTATGTGTATGTGTGTATATGTATGTGTGTATATGTATGTGTATGTATGCATGTGTATATGTGTATATGTATGTGTGTATATGTATATATGTATGTATGTGTGTATGTGTATGTATATATGTATGTGTGTGTGTATGTATGTATGTGTGTATATGTGTATGTATGTATGTGTGTATGTATGTATGTATGTGTATATGTGTATATGTATGTGTGTATATGTATGTGTATATGTATGTATGTGTGTATGTGTATGTGTATATGTATGTGTGTATGTGTATGTGTATATGTATGTATGTGTGTATGTGTATGTGTATATGTATGTGTGTGTGTATGTATGTGTGTATATGTATATGTGTATGTATGTATGTGTGTATATGTATATATGTATGTATGTATGTATGTATGTATGTATGTGTATATGTGTATATGTATGTGTGTATATGTATATATGTATGTATGTGTGTATGTGTGTATATATACATACATATATACAATGTATATTTATATACATTGTATATATGTATGTATGTATATATATGTATACATTTATATATGTATATGTGTATGTATACATGTTTATAAGTATATATGTATACATCTATATATCTATGTATTATATATGTATACATGTATGTATATATATGTATACATTTATATATGTATATGTGTATGTATACATGTATATATGTATGTATGTACTCGGTAATATCTGCATAGCTCAGCCACATGTAGCGCGAGGAGATGTCTGCATCTATAGGCTTTCTGTCCGTCTTCCTGACGTCAGAGGTACGCACGGCTCCTCCGCTCCCTAATTGGCCGCATCTGCACCGCCCTCCCTCTAGGTAACTTGTTGAGAGCGTCGGGCGGAGTCGAGGGGAACAGTTATATTAAGGTGCCTTCTAGCGGAGAGCGCTGTGTTCTTCCTCTGCGACGGTTCGGGACCTGGTTGGCACACGAAGGGAGTCTGCCGAACACCGAGAGCGGGAACACCTTTACTGGAAATAAATCAAAATGCCTTCGAACAAAGACGATGGCGGCTGGAAGAAGTTCGTGTGGGATTCGGAGAAAGGAGAGCTGCTCGGTCGGACCGGAGGCAGTTGGTGTGAGTATGGTGTCTGACTGCCGGGTGAAAGCGCGCGCCCACGGTTGTAGAGACGCGCGCCGGTAGCCTCGTGCTTCTCACCACCTGTTTGATTTGACTTTGCTGCATAAAGAAAGAGCGAAGCGGGAACACGACTCCTCATTGATGTCTGCTGTAGGGTTCACGTGATCTGACCTGACCCCGGGGACACACGCGACTGTGTTTAGCTGTATTAAATAGCCTCGTGACGGTTAAAAGAGGGTCCGGGTCTGTGTGGTTCCGCTCGTTCTCATCGTCAGTCACAGTGCAGAGCGCGGACGCGGCGCTCCGCCGTGCACACGGTGGAAGCTCCGAGTCCACGCTGGCTGCGTGTTGTCTGTACACTGTGGAACGGGCACGGGGGGGTTAAAAATGCATCACGGGCCAAGGTGAGTCAAGGTGATAGGCATGCTGGGAAGCGGACGGACGAGCATCGATCCGTGTCGGGTGTCTCTGATCAGGTGTCTCTGTAATCTAGCGAACAATACAACTGATTAACCCGCGCGACCTTGTCTCGTTCTCAAGAAGCGCCAGTGCGCATGTCCTTGTCGCTCCTCTCAATGTCACCCAGCTGTGCGTCTCTGGAGCCGAACACCTGGGAGAGCCCCCCCCCCCCCCCCCCCCCCTCTTTCCCTGTGCCACACCGGCTCAGCAGCCCAGCTGCCGTTCGTCCTTCTGGGGTCATCTCAGAGTGCTGATGCACGTGAAGTGTGCCATGCGCAGTGAGGAGAGGATGTCCAGCTGATAGGAGCTATCTGCTGTGTGTCCTCGTGACTATGGGCTGACTTGGCAGAATATCAGGAGAGGAATGCAAGTTGTCTGCTTTTGTGCGGCTCATCTGCAACTGAGATTTATATCTAGGAGGACACTCTGTCCAACCTGCTCCTGATGGAGGCCGAGTGGCCTTCTGACCTTCTGACCTTCTGACCTTGCCTCATGCAGCAGCGGGCCTGATTGGATGAGGGAGGAGCTTGATGACCGCCAGGTTAACTTCAGCCCGCCTTCATTCATTGCTTTGCAGGGCTGACGATAGAATAGTAACACTGTCTGATTCTACAGTATCTACATGACAAACAGTGGTTACAATGAGGGCCAGCGGTACCACGGGAAGTAGTACCTGGTACTGTAAGAACTGTGAGTGTGCACAGTGGCTGCAGCTGCTGGACCGGTCTCTGAATGCTGGCTGTGTACTTCCTGACATCACGCTCTGGTGACATGTTGGTGTGTGGCACACAGCTCTATGAAGGACTTCATGTTGAAGACTCTGAATAAATACATGATCCATGGAAGTGGTCGTCTTCTCCCACGCTACATTTCAGTCAAACTCTTTGGTGCTCGGCTCCCGTTGGCAGCAGGCTGGTTCTCTGGTCCTGCATTATTCTGACCTTCTGCCTCCACCAGCCTCCGCCATGGAGGTGTAGCATCCCCCACTGTTAGCTGCACACTGCAGGTCTCATGATGCGGGTGGTGTTTGCCATTTAGCATAAAATAATCAGAGCTCAATGACCAAAAAGCTCAACTGAATTATTGATGGCGTCTCCATGAAAGCCTCTGCCACTTTGTCTGAGGCGACGAGTCTTCTGCAAAGGAAAGCGGAGATGTCATGTGATGCTTTTCTTTTGAACGGTGTGCCATGCAGCTGTGACGGTGAAGCCCACGTTCCTGTCCCCCCAGAGCCCTGCACCGTGTCCTCCCTCAGCGCTCGGGTCAGAATCACGTGTCACACCTCAGGCCTTGTTCCACCACGTGAACCCCGATGTTCTGCTCCCAGACAGTTTTTGGAGCTCCTGGACAAAAACCTTAGATCAGCACTCCCTCACGGCTCCAGAACCCTGGCATAGGGGTCGCCTGGCCTGTGGTCTCCCTGTGTGAGCTGTGTGTAGGTGTATGAACACACAAAGCCACTGTGACTCTTTGGGCATAGCGACTCTTTGGGCATAGTGACTCTTTGGGCATAGTGACTCTTTGGGCGAACGACTCTCTGGGCCAAGTGACTCTTTGGGCGAACGACTCTCTGGGCCGAGCGACTCTTTGGCATAGTGACTCTTTGGGCCGAGCGACTCTTTGGCATAGCGACTCTTTTTGGGCCGAGCGACTCTCTTTGGGCATAGCGACTCTTTGGGCGAGCGACTCTTTGGGCCGAGCGACTCTTTGGGCCGAGCGACTCTTTGGGCATAGCGACTCTTTGGGCCGAGCGACTCTTTGGGCATAGTGACTCTTTGGGCCGAGCGACTCTTTGCGCATAGCGACTCTTTGGGCCGAGCAACTCTTTGGGCCGAGCAACTCTTTGGGCAGAGCGACTCTTTGGGCATAGCGACTCTTTGGGCATAGCGACTCTTTGGGGCGAGCGACTCTTTGGGCATAGCGACTCTTTGGGCATAGCGACTCTTTGGGCTGAGCGACTCTTTGGGCATAGCGACTCTTTGGGCTAGCGACTCTCAAGGCGAGCGACTAGCGACTCTTGATGTTGTCCAACTACAACACATGATGGTAAAAGTCCGCTCTGCCTCCACAGTTGAGTGGTGTCATGAGTGGTGGAGGTTAGAGTGAACAGGAGGTCCATGCAGTGTAGAGGATAGAGAATCAATAGATTCATATTCAGCTGCTAGTTATTAATGGAAGCTATCAGATGGTATGATGTTACTGTTTAGGTTAGTGATTGAAAGCTCACTGAACTGTCCTGCATTACATCATGTATAACTGTTGATTTTTGTATTCTAGTCGTCTCCTAGAGTCGTTTCCTTAGGCTCTGTAGCAGCCCTTGCTGTGTTGCCTTCTGTCTCGCTCTGTACTGACATTCTCTTTTATTTTTTTCCTCCACAGTCAAAATCATAGCGTTCTACATCGTGTTCTACGGCTGCCTGGCTGGAATCTTCATCGGAACCATCCAAGCCCTGCTGCTCACCCTGAGCAACTACAAGCCCACCTGGCAGGACCGAGTGGCCCCCCCTGGTAAGAAGTTAGCACACACCGAGTCTATGGGAGGAAACGCTGAACACACTGAACAGTAGAGGGGTAAAAAGTTTCATGTTGTGCTTCTGGTGACACCTAACAGCAGTAGCTAATGGTCTGAGCCGTGCCCTCCTGGTGCTCCAGGGGGGCCTTGTTGACGAGCTGAGAGGTGAGATGTTCTCTCCAGTGTATGGAGTTCCTCTCCTGGTGATATGTGTATGACGTCATGCAGAGCAGACCGCTGATGGACCCGTTAGTGATTGTGTTCACACAGAAGTCAATGAAGTATCTGATCAGATTCACAGCCTTCCTTCCTCCACACTGACGACCCTGGATCAGTTAACCAGTGTTCTTCATCCACACTGACGACCCTGGATCAGTTAACCAGTGTTCTTCATCCACACTGACGACCCTGGATCAGTTAACCAGTGTTCTTCATCCACACTGACGACCCTGGATCAGTTAACCAGTGTTCTTCCTCCACACTGACGACCCTGGATCAGTTAACCAGTGTTCTTCCTCCACACTGACGACCCTGGATCAGTTAACCAGTGTTCTTCCTCCACACTGACGACCCTGGATCAGTTAACCAGTGTTCTTCCTCCACTCACCGTCCCTCAGGACGCGGCCGCATGTTGTTTTGGAGATGAGCTCTTGGTATCTGTGTTCTGTGTACACACCACAGCCTGGTTTCCACGGAGGGGATTTAGCATGTCGAACTGAGCATATGCAGAACGGAGTCCACTGTGTATTTGTTAGAGTGCACGGGAGGAAGGGGGCGTGTCCGTCAGCACTGTGCTCATCTGAGGTCATCCAAACACCGACGTGTCACAAGGGCTCTACTGTCAGCGACCTGATCTCCGGTCAGCTGATTGACGCATACAGCGACTAGATAACGAGTTCAGATCAGAGTCACATGACATCGGAGTCATCTGAGTCCAGTACAGAGACCCTCAGCACTGAGCAGTAGACCTCTGCATCATGCCCGCTCAGCGATCCTGACTCGCTCACATCACAGCTCTACTTCAGGATTGAGGGTTCAGTCTTCTTCCCGTTGTCTCTGGGATCAGGACTTCTGTGACCGTCTATCTGAATGTTAACGTTGATGACCTGTCTCTCCTTGCAGGCCTTTCACACACCCCACGCTCAGACAAGTCTGAAGTGTCCTTCAACCTGAACGCCGTGGAGTCCTACCTGCCCTACACCAAGGCCCTGAGGGACTTCATGGCCAAGTACAACGACGAGCTGCAGAGGGACCAGATGAAGTACGAGGACTGTGGAGGTATGTGACCTGTGACATTGTTGCATCATCACTATTACAAAGTACAGGACGCTCAGCGCACACGAGGATTACTCCTTTAATGACCCGTCAGCGGTTCAACCCAATCCAAATTCACGTCTGAGAGTCTAAACACACTGAAATGTAAAGTCTTCGTAATCTTATACCCACTGGACCCCCTTGTCATGTTGTTGTCCCCCCCCCCCCCCCCCCCATGTACTGAATCTAAGAGTCCCACCCCGAGTACTAGAGTCCTAGTTTCACTTTCAGACACAATTCCCCCCCCCCCCCCCCCCCCCCCCCTCCCTCTAGACGAGCCTGCGTCGTACAAGAACAGGGGCGAGCTGGAGAGCGACATCGGCATCAGGAAGGCCTGCCGCTTCTCCAGGAGCCTGCTGGGACCCTGCTCCGGCATCGAGGACGACGAGTTTGGCTTCAAGCAGGGAAAGCCCTGCGTGATCGTGAAGCTCAACCGGATCGTCAACTTCAGTCCCAAGGTGTGTCTGATGAAGTCCATTAAACATGGAGACATGTGTAGCAGGAGAGAACATGTCCAAACCTGTTAGATTGGTGTTTGTATTATTAGTCCATCAGCAGTGCTGGGTAGACTCTTGTCTGGTGTTACACCAGAGTCTGGGTCACCAGAGGAGAGCTAGCCCCGATTCATTCCCACCTCTGGATCTGGCATCTGGATGGCGGGCTCTGATCTCAGTATGTCCCTTGGGTCGTCCCTGCTGGTGGACTGGTCAATGACATGGCGTGTCTCCGGTCAGGTCCCCTCCAGACGAGGACCCCGCTCATGACCCGCTAGCTCAGCGGCCCAGAGCGGTCACCAGAACCTCACGTTGTACATCGTAGCGCTCCTTCAGAGACGTAGACACTGCTGCTAGGATGCTAATAACATGTGTTCTAGTGAGCTCGTCCTGTGAACAGGTGTGTCTACTGACCCGGATGCAGATCACATGTTAGGTCCAGGTCCAGCTGGTAACTTGTCTTTGTTGTTCAGCCTCCTACTTCTAATGCAAGCATCCCTGATGAGGCTCAGTCCAAGGTGCAGCCCAACGTCATCCCCATCTACTGCACCAACAAGGTACTGCTCCGTTTGTCTCGTTGGACCTCGGTACCAACGTTCTGTGTTTGGGTTCTTTGTGCTGGCTCTGCAGTGTTCTCACTCCACACCGTGTGTCTTTGTCCTGCAGAGAGAGGAGGATGCCGGTAAAATCGGGGAGATTAAGTACTACGGCATCGGCGCCGGCTTCCCCCTGCAGTACTACCCGTACTACGGCAAGCTGCTGCACCCCCACTACCTGCAGCCGCTGGTGGCTCTGCAGTTCACCAACCTCACCATGAACACCGAGCTGCGCATCGAGTGCAAAGTGTTCGGAGACAACATCGACTACAGCGACAAGGACCGCTACCAGGGACGCTTTGACATCAAGCTATCCATTAACAGTTTATGACCGCCTTCAGCACCGCAGCACCTCCCGCCCCCCCCGCCGTAACTCAGTACACATGTAGTGTGGGGGGGCGGGCTGCAGCGCTTCAATCACTAATAGTCTTGAATGAATCAATGAAGGAATACCTGATAGGGGACCGACGTGTGATCTTGTCTGCTTTCGTCACTAGCTTCTGCTCTTCTGTCTAGCGTTAGAATGTGATTTAGAGGAATATGCCTAATAAAAATATTTATTCAGCTGTAAATGAGACCTTTCCACAAGCCATGGGACGTTGTTCATCGATGAGTGTAAAGTTTAGTCCATTTCTGACGTGCAGCGAGCTGCTGTCCCTCTGCGTATTGCTGCTTTGTGTGCTTTCACCAGATAGATTTCAGCATTAGTCGCAACAACTGGTCCTTCAAACCGTGTGTGTGTGTGTGTGTGTGTGTGTGTGTGTGTGTGTGTGTGTGTGTGTGTGTGTGTGTGTGTGTGTGTGTGTGTGTGTGTGTGTGTGTGTGTGTGTGTGTGTGTGTGTGATGAACACACGCTCCACTTAATGAATCAGTTTTGGTCCACTCTTCTGTCTGTGCACTCCAGGGATCTTCTGTCCTCTCTTTGTTGGTCTTTGTCTCGTGATCTCTTTGCTTTGCATCATGGGATGTGTGACGGGCTTTTCTTCACTCTGATTTGAGCTTTGATGTGGACCTGTGGGTCCGGCCTGGTCCACACTGGCCTGCTGTATGGGTGCTGGTGCTGACTTGAGTTTTTAACAGTTGTGTTGCGGGGTGCGTCGCAGCAGTGTGGTGTAACTCTCTGAATGTTTCAGCCATTAAACGTGGTGGAAGAATTTTATATTTATGCAGTTGTACATTGTGTTTCTTTGCAGAATATTGTAATGTATCAATGCAATACCAAAGTGACGAGTTCAGAGTATCGGAAGCAGCGCAGTACTCGTGTAGAGCGTCGTCATGTCAGTGCTGAAGTCCATGTCTAGCAGCCTCAGTGGGCGACTCTTGATCTGTGTTTAGGCCATGATTGTAGTTAGCTGTAGAGCCAACAGTAACACTTTATTCCTCAATGACTCCATGCATTTGAAAAAGACCAGAGCTCCTCAGAGCTCAGTGGCTCTAGATGATTAGGATTTCATGTTGATGTAAAACACTCTACTTGAACTTTAACATCAGTCGACTCCACCGTTTCATCAGCGTTGTCATTTAATCAAAGATAGAAACCAATAAAGTCATAATGGACCTTTCTCTTGTGTGGTCTCCTTCACTTGTGTTGTGAACTGTACAGTCTGAACCACAACATCTGATCGTGTGTTTGTCCCAGCATGCACTGCATGTGGAAAAACGGGTGCAGAGGTATTTATGGCATTGTGCACTACATTCATTGTTTGATATTTAGCCACTAGTGCCTTTTTAAAATGAAACAAATCAATCCCAGAATGCAATGCTTAAAACTGACCATCCAACAGAACACGCAAGTCTGCCACCAACTCCATCCACGAAGAGCAGGAACACAAGTCCACAGTGAGCAATCAGCCCTCAACCAGCCGGGCTTTAACAAAGGCAACAGAACATGAACCTGATGGTCTGCAGTCTGCAGTCTGCAGCAGGGCAGTAACTACCAGCTGACAGTCTGCAGTCTGCAGCAGGGCAGTGACTACCAGCTGACAGTCTGCAGCAGGGCAGTGACTACCAGCTGACAGTCTGCAGCAGGGCAGTGACTACCAGCTGACAGTCTGCAGTCTGCAGCAGGGCAGTGACTACCAGCTGACAGTCTGCAGCAGGGCAGTAACTACCAGCTGACAGTCTGCAGCAGGGCAGTGACTACCAGCTGACAGTCTGCAGCAGGGCAGTGACTACCAGCTGACAGTCTGCAGTCTGCAGCAGGCAGTGACTACCAGCTGACAGTCAACAGTCTGCAGCAGGCAGTGACTACCAGCTGACAGTCTGCAGCAGGCAGTGACTACCAGCTGACAGTCAACAGTCTGCAGCAGGCAGTGACTACCAGCTGACAGTCTGCAGCAGGCAGTGACTACCAGCTGACAGTCAACAGTCTGCAGCAGGCAGTGACTACCAGCTGACAGTCTGCAGCAGGCAGTGACTACCAGCTGACAGTCAACAGTCTGCAGCAGGCAGTGACTACCAGCTGACAGTCAACAGTCTGCAGCAGGCAGTGACTACCAGCTGACAGTCTGCAGCAGGCAGTGACTACCAGCTGACAGTCAACAGTCTGCAGCAGGCAGTGACTACCAGCTGACAGTCAACAGTCTGCAGCAGGGCAGTGACTACCAGCTGACAGTCTGCAGCAGGCAGTGACTACCAGCTGACAGTCTGCAGTCTGCAGCAGGCAGTGACTACCAGCTGACAGTCAACAGTCTGCAGCAGGCAGTGACTACCAGCTGACAGTCTGCAGCAGGCAGTGACTACCAGCTGACAGCAGCATGTGTAAATAGTTCTTATACCTTTACAATCGGGCCCACGATGGGGCCACTTGTGGGTTTTGCAACACATGTGTCTCCGGTCTATAGATATTTATATCTGTCATTTCTCTCTGTTCACCTTTTTAGGAAGATCATTTAGTATATCGTTGTTTTTCTTAAATATATTTCATATTGCCCAATACAGCCACCACAGGTATCACACTAAAAACAAAAGGTGAACGATGCCTTCTTTTAATCAGCAGTCAGAAATCATGACATCGTTGAACACTCAGGTCTGGGGTGACCGTGGCTAAGTGGAGAGCAGGGCCGCCTTTCAATCAGAGGGTCGGCGGTTCAAATCCCCGGCTCCTGCTCCACTAGTCTCATGTCAATGTGTCCTTGAGCAAGACACTTAACCCCAAAATGTCTCCTGTAGCTGCGTCTACGGTGTGTAGATAGATACTGAATTGTAAGTCGCTTTGGATAAAAGCGTCTGCTAAATGACCGTAATGTCAGGTCATATACTGAACAATGAGGCATTTCTCTGAATATGCTCAATATGAAAATTATCTGTGTGTTTCTATGGTATTGTGTCAGTGGTCAGGGTCACTGGAGCCTATCTTCACTGAACCTGAATTTAAACTGGACCGGTGGTTCTGTTACAGTGATAGGACGTCTCTCACTCACAACCTCTCGTCACAGGTTGTACTGAAGTGAGACAGGGGAGTCTATCCTGTAGTTCACAATGAAATTGCACAGATTTTTGTATTAATCAAGACAATAATTGTGTAGCAAATACACTCAGAGCTGTGATGAAGCGCTGCTGTGGTTCCTCAACCTTTGTTGCCTCATGTAGCCGAGCTCTATTACACTCATATTCAACGTTTAGCATTTAACACAGCTGATTACTAGATGAGAATGATTTGAATGACTCCTTTAATACAGAGACATTATACTGATTGTGAGTTTGTTGGGTCATTTCCAAAGAGGAGGCTTATGTTTCAGTGGATGTGTCATCTAGGAAGGTTAAAAACGAATTCAGCCTCAATGGTCTTAGTAAAAATGCAGGTTAACTTGTGAGACCATTAGCCAATTTTGAAATAATCTTTTCAAAGGTTTGGCCTACAATGCTAAACAGTACTTATATATATATGTATATATATATGTATATATATATATATATATATATATATATATATATATATATACACACATATATATATGTGTATATATATATATATTTATATATATGTATATATATAAGTATACATATATATATATATATATATATATATATATATATATATAGTCTGCAGCAGGGCAGTGACTACTATATATATATATATATATACATATATATATACAGTAGTCACTGCCCTGCTGCAGACTATATATATATATATATATATATATATATATATATATATATATATATATATATATATATATATATATATATATATATATATACACACACAGTACTGTGTGTTCCACTGGAGATTCTAATGAACTGGAGACAAAACCTTTTTTCTAAACCATTAAATATAAAATAACTACTGTTATGCATGTAGACACTTCTATGCACAATGCTTCACAGTCTGTTTTTCACAATGGAAAAGGAACAATGGTCAAAGATGGTGGTTTGAAGTTGTGTGAGGACTCTGAGGCTCACGCCCCTCTTGGTCCATCCCAGTAGAGACAGTCGGGATCAGCCCTGTGCTCATGTGTCCTCATAACCACTGATGTACATGTTAATAATGGTGTGTGTGTCTCTACAGCTACTTGAAGAAGGAACAAAAGTTGAGCACTGAGCTGGGACTCATCTGTGACTCTGCTCAAGTGGAGACTCCTCCAGCAGCGGTGGTATAACTGTGTCTGATTGGACCTCGGAAGGAGGAGCAGAGTGTTACCGCTCACTCATTCATCTCTCAGTGTGCAGACACATGGCTCTGTAACTACAGGAGGTCCCGGCTTTGTAGCCGCTAACAGAGGGATGTTGTTTCAGACCCACCAGAGAGCAAGTCTCCGGTCTCAGGAGCAATGAGGGCCAACAGTGAACCAGGTTCTCTCTATTCCCTCCTTGTGTCTCTTATTTCATTGAGTCTGTTTGTTTGCAGGATAACTGTAAATCTAAATCTAAACTCAACGTCCAGAGTTTTTACTCACAGATCAGTCTCTTGGTCTTCACTGGCACTTCCAACGAACTTCCACATTCAGATTAGGCCGTAGCTCAAGAAGCAGTCCATTACACTCGACTGTTTTATTGAAGACAAAACAGACTAAACTAAGCTCGAGTTCCCAGCTAGTTTTACCGATCAAATCAAAATAATCCGAGAATGAAGACATAAAGTGTGTGGAGTGTCGCTCAAACAGTGAACAGTGGGGTGAGGTTGATGTTCCTCATGAAATGTTGAATAAATGTGAAAGCATCCATTCATATGGGGAACACCACTGTTCTCTGTGAGACCAGCACATTGTCACTGAAGCAGGATCACAGTAACGGCAGCACTGTGGCCTCGCAGCAAGCGGGTCGAGGCAGCTGGTTACCACAGCAACACTGTACTGTTTCCACCTTGTGAGTGTCACCATGGCAGCATGTGGTCCTGGAGACACCACCACAGAAGAAGAGGTTTGGAGGACTCTACCTGGTGGTTATGACGATAGCATCACAACTGGGCATGTGAGCGTTACACCCCTGTTGCAGCCAGTGTTATCTTCTTTCATTCTGTCTGTGTGTGTGAGTGTGTGTGTGTGTGTGTGTGTGTGTGTGTGTGTGTGTGTGTGTGTGTGTGTGTGTGTGCTCCAAGTGCATTAGTTGAATTGGGGAAAGTTGTAAATTATGGGTTATGTGATAGGCTGCACCCCCCATGAGATCCTAAAACACACATCAATGATCGATAGATGGAAATTAACGTTGTTTGCTCTCTAGTTTATGAACCAAGAGAAGCAGCTGACTCTCTGGAGGAAGCTGAGTACGTAGTCAGAATTGTGCGGTTGATTGACTCACACACTCCTGTAAAATGATTGAGGGAATGTATTGCAGAAGGGGGAAGAAGAGGTACTGAGGAGAGATGTGGGGAGTGGCATGGAGCGAAGCTGAAGGGAAGATGGTAGAGAACGTGGAGGGCGTGGCTGATGAGGGCGTGGAGGGCGTGGAGGGCGTGGCTGATGAGAGTGGTGGAGGGCGTGGAGGGCGTGGCTGATGAGAGCGGTGGAGGGCGTGGAGGGCGTGGCTGATGAGAGCGGTGGAGGGCGTGGAGGGCGTGGCTGATGAGAGCAGTGGAGGGCGTGGAGGGCGTGGCTGATGAGAGCGGTGGAGGGCGTGGAGGGCGTGGCTGATGAGAGCAGTGGAGGGCGTGGAGGGCGTGGCTGATGAGAGCGGTGGAGGGCGTGGAGGGCGTGGCTGATGAGAGCGGTGGAGGGCGTGGAGGGCGTGGCTGATGAGAGCGGTGGAGGGCGTGGAGGGCGTGGCTGATGAGAGCGGTGGAGGGCGTGGAGGGCGTGGCTGATGAGAGCGGTGGAGGGCGTGGAGGGCGTGGCTGATGAGAGCGGTGGAGGGCGTGGAGGGCGTGGCTGATGAGAGCGGTGGAGGGCGTGGAGGGCGTGGCTGATGAGAGCGGTGGAGGGCGTGGAGGGCGTGGAGGGCGTGGCTGATGAGAGCGGGCAGAGAACCGGTTTCTGGAAAACAAGATAACATCACTGGAGCTCGGCAAAAAGCTCATAGCACCACTGAGCTTCAGATAACAGTGAATAGTAGTAGCAGTAGTCAGGCCACAGTGTCTCCACTGCACAGTGTGAAACAGTTAACATGAAGAACAACTTGATCCCACCAGAACCACCTCTGACCTGCTGGTGACCTGCTGGTGACTGCTGGCTCAGTCTGCGGTTGTGGATGATTCATCCTCTCATTTCAAAGAGCACCTGTGTTCTCTGGAGGCACCACACTAAAATAACATGTTGTGTATGTGTGGAGAACATTGTGTCACACACTCTGATTATCCACAGCGAACATGTGTCTCTGCTGTCATGAGATCAGATGAACGATGGGCAGCAGTCCCTGCAGTAATACTGTGTTCATGTCAGCCTCCAGCAGCCGTCCCTTCTCTGTCAGCTCCTCTGGGGCAGTAACGCTGCTCATCCTGATGAACCCCGAGACCTTCCCAGTCCAGATGACATTTATAGTCCCTGTCTCATGCTCTGGGTCTACACCTCTGAAGGGAGGCGTCCTGGAGGCTTTCTGATCAGATATCAGAACCACCTCAGCGTGCCCCTTTAATGTGAAGGAGTAGCAGTTCAACTCCGAGCTCCGTCACTCATGAACAAGACCCCAAGGTACTTGAACTCCCCCCCGACTCACTCCTAACACCGTTTCCTGACAGAGAACCCAACCAACAGAACCACACCATTCACAAAGAGCCCCAAACTGGACCTCCTGGACACCCTGTCCTTCAGGAGCAGCTAAGCGTCCTGCCCAAGGAAAGATGTTTGACAGCCCGGAGGAGCCGAGGTCCGAACCACCGATCGCTGGATCGGTGGACGACCCGCTCCACCCTGAAGATCATGTTTACGATCTGATGAGCAACTTCAGCAGCGAGACTGAAGTTGGAGTTGGAGTACGATGCGTGTGATCGGATTCAAACCAATGAAAACCATCGTCAGACGACAGACAGCCAGAGGCTTCCAGAGTGCATTTCAACCAAAGCATCCCGCCTCCTTCACTCTCTACACTAAACAGAAACCAGAACACTTCAGATACCTTAGTCATTAATCATTAACAATACAGTAATGCTAAATATAATAATTCATTGTATTTGTATAACTCAAAGGCAGTAATACAGTAATATTAATGAAAAGCATGGAAGGAAGTGTACATTTAAATTATGAAAATGAATATAGGTCAAACATGTCAGATGACTCAACAACAGTTGACAGAATGGCCTCGTGCCACAAGGCATCCTTTCTGCAGGACTTTTAAAATAAGTACGCCTGTGTGTCGCAGACTGAATCCTTATTCAATACATGCTCACCATGACGATTTGAGTCTCAGCATGGTGTTGTGTTTTTCTCAAATGTTCTTGTGTTTTGACCCTCTGGGCCACCATATGATATGTGTACTGTCAGCAGGGCCACACTCATCCTCCATGATGTGATGAGATGGAGGGAGTAGTGTGACCCCGACGTCATTCACGCACGGTCGACCATCCCACGGTTCTCTCTTGATCACACTACATCATGTGACGCTCAGGTGTGGTGTGGTTGGCTGGCAGGAGAAGGCCCGACGGAGGAGGAGGTCTCAGGTCACCTGAGCTCTGATAGCGTTCTTCCTGTCTTCATGTTATGCACATGATGATGAAGTTTTTTTGGCACCCATAAGGATGAAAGAGGCGTGACGCAAAGCAGAAATAATCCCAAACCATGGCAGGACGACAATTTGAATCACAAGTTGTAGTTATTTAGGTCATGTTCTTGGCTTGTTTCCTGTTTTATTTTGAAGTTCCCTGCCTCTTGTTTCCTGTGTGTGTTTGACTTCCTGTCTGTTCCCTTTTGTTTCTTCCACCAGTCAGCAGCCTGCCCTGTGTCTTGTTGTCTGATTAGTGTCTTGTGTACTCACAGCCCGCCCCCTGCTGGACCGAACCTTCTGGTGCCAACCGAGCCTTGTTGACCGGCCTCCAGAGTGGTCGTCATTCTCCAGCAGCGCTCTGCCCGGCTGGTCGTTCTCCAGATGTGCTCCTTTCATCTGGCCCAGACTGTGTTGCCGGTCTGGCAGACTCCTGCTCCTTGAGTTCCTGTCAGCGGTCCGGCTCACACACTGACGTGACACTCTCCCATGCTGCGCTGTGCCCATGACGATGCATGGCCATCTGTGTGTTCACTGACATAGTGTGCAGTCAGCTTGGCCTTCTCCGCCCTGGGAGGGCTGTAAACGCAGGTTGTGCTGGGACATCACCACTGATTACCAGAGATGGGTGGGAGGTGGTTGACATTGCTTATGGTCAGTGATGCACATTTTAAAGGATGATTGTTGTTGGTGAAGATGTGAGGGAGTGACTTGGATCGTGCCTGGTCGTGGTGTAGTTACTGTGGCCTTGGGAAGCGAGGCCACAGCTGAGGACGTCTGCTGGTAGACATCTCCACCTAAGGGACAGCGAGTGGTGCAGGTTGTCTTCCGGCACCGAGATGCTTCTCAGACGGGCAGACTGACCAGTAGACAGAAAAAGACGCTGCTGCATGGCTCCATGGTGGGGACGGAGAACTAGATATGCTTCATGTCTCACGTGTGGACACAAGAGGGCGCTACACATACCTGTTGTTTCCTTGCTGTGGTTGTTTAGGGCTGAGTACTGTAGATATGTGAGGGACCTCAAACCCTTCACCAGGATTAATGCTTTTCAACAAACAGAAACTGTATTTATATCACGTTATTGAACCTTTAGTGAAAACACGTTCATATCTCTGTGATACAAAAATGTATTCAATTTAATATACGACTTTTTAAAAAACAACTTATTCATTGTTCGGTCTTCCCTGATGAAAATGAAATATAATATTTGACATTGTCCACCCCAGCTCATCCCTGAGACATACTAAATACTGTGTGTATATATATATATGTGTATATATTATATATAATCTACACCTCAGACTTCACACACAACTCTCCTAACTGCCTAAAGCAAAAGTGTGACGACAGGGAACACAGAGAACTGAACCAGGCCTTCATAGGATGGTGCCAGAAGAACCGCCTCCAGACCAACTCTGGTAAAACCAAGGAGCTGGTGGTGGACTTCACTCTGCTCCGGTCCCAGGGAACATCCAGGGAACGGACATGGAGCTGGTGAGACCTTATAGTACCTGGGTGCTGACTTGAACAATAAACTGGACTGATCACACTCATTAGAAGAAAATACATGAATGAATTCTTTCAGTAACATAGAAGTACACATGATGACATAATGATAAATGATAGAAACACTGAACATATGAGATTACATGTAAAGAATATACCTGCATACTGTAAACACTCTTAGCTCAATATAAGGACAGAAATCATAACTCATCAAAGAGAAAGAAAGTTAAATGAGGATAAAACATATTCATAAAAAGACAATCACACTAAGATAGCACTTCCTTTATGGCTGTAGATCACAAGAGTCCTGCTTCATATTTGTCAGTTAGGCGTAAAAACCCAAATAAGTGTAAGTGTCAGCCAGACGCCTGAACCAGAGCGCTGCTGCTCTTCTTCGGGTCTCTGGAGGTAGAGGTGTGACAGCATCAAAGTTCATCTGCAGTACACAGAGTACACAGCTTTACTGTCTCAAGTATTTGTGTAATCTTCTACTTAATAGGGCGATTAATCTATTGTTGAACTAGAAGAAGAGACAGATCTGTTTGGGTGGATTCCTCAACACTAGTCTTTGTGACGTGTAACACGATTCACCCTGATGGTCTGCACCATCAGGGTGCAGACCATCAGGGTGCAGACCATCAGGGTGCAGACCATCATTAACTGGTCTGTGACAGTTAAATCAATGAGGAAGATAAACTAGGCTTAATGTTTAAAAAGAATGAACCAAACGGCTCTTTATTTTTCAATTCTCATTATTTATTGCCTCATGATCATGAACACACGCTCACTCTTCCATGTAGGAATGTTGAGTTCTTAAATGACACAAATATAACGAGTAAATACATGATGTATACAACTAATGCAAATGAACCAAAAACATCAAATAATAATAATAAGATCATAATAATATCAGATGAAACAATCAGCATTGAATACTTCTGTATCAATAACATAGATAATTAACAAAGACTCAGGTAAATATGACTAAATCTATGGTTTAAATACACTAACACTGCCACCTAGTGGTAGTATAGGTGAACACTTACTGTGCGTGTCCTTACAGGCTACTCTCTGCGTTCAATAACTCAACAGCTCAATACAATGGACACACAAATATCAGAGCCAACAGCAACAACTCTGTGAACACAAACATGACTTTGATAAATTATATCACGAACTGTATTACATCAAACAATGCACCGATTAATGGAAAAGGTGATTTTTGCTGTGTACATGGATACATGAATATTAAACAGCATGTAGTCAACTACTGACGCTAACACACAGATTTATTTATTAATTTATTTATTTCACTTTTATTTTGAAATATTCTTCTTTCCGGGTTAGCTGTTGTGCTCTGCGTCTCGTTTTAAAGGAAAAAAACAAAAAAAGGATTTGCAAAAACTAAATTCGGCTCCTTATTTGACTGTGGTTCTGTGGTTCTGTGGTTTTTCGTTTTTGAATTCAGACACCAAAAACGGAAATACGACGGCCCGTTTCCGTTTTCTGTTTTTGGTTTGAAACGAAAAACGAGATTACCATGGTAACAGTAAAACAGACCATCAAAACATACACGGACCGTGAAGGAGAGGTCAGGCTGCACAACCAGCTGTGCTCAGTAGACCACAACACCAAAAACACTCAAAATCAATCTATGCAATATACATATAAATACACCATGCAATACCACCAGTATTCTGTATATACCATAGTTTCTTAGTTAATATCCTTTACTGTTTATTACTTATTTATGATACTTTTTGATACATTGTGTTTTTTTTACTATGTATCTTGTGTGCACTGTCCACTATGCTGCTGAGATCCTGAACATTTCTCCACTGCGGGACTAATAAAGGATCATCTTATCTTATCTTATCTTATATTTATATATAATATATTTATATATATTTATTTGTAGTACTTCTGAACATACTCAAACACAAGAGGGCAACAGTGCTGCATCAGCCATATCACATGACATGAACCTGCAGTACAGTAGCTGAGAGAGGATCTACAGAATCTCTCCAGCTGGAAGGATTTTCAAACCCATAAACAACAACAAGTCAATCATTAGTGTGATGTGACGCGTCATGTCTGCTGGGGTGTTTGGTTTAGTAGATGTGTTTAATGGAGAGTCAAGCAATACTTTTAGTCAGTAAATATAACGTGGCTGCTTCGTATGTGTCAGGTGGTCATGACTCATTACTCATACATATAAGTTGGGGGTGGCATACAACATCCTCTGTCCTTGGACCCTTCCATCGGAAAAGAAAACTCCTAAAAAAGAAGTTTAATAGGAAAGAAGAAGGAAGAACCCTCAGGGAGCGCAACAGAGGAGGATCACTATCTCAGGATGGACAAAAACATATGATGACAGAGCAATAGCAGCAGAAGAGTCAATAATAGTAGAAAGATGAAATAAAAGATGACTGCTACTGAGAATAACAGCAGTGGATATAATAGAATGTTAATAAAAGCAGTAACAGTAATAGTAATAGAAATATGACCAATCATGATAATAGTAACAGTCAGGAAGGGTCCCGGCAGAAGGCATGACCACGGTCCAGATAAATAGAGAAGGAGAGAGAGAAGAGGAGAGAGGAGAGCTCACTGTATCATAGGAAGTCCTCCAGCAGTCTAGGTCTATAGCAGCATAGGGGCTGGTCGAAGGCAAACCTGAGCCAGCACTAACTATAAACCTGAACCAGCACTAACTATAAACCTGAACCACCCCTAACTATAAACCTGAACCAGCACTAACTATAAACCTGAGATAGCTCTAACTATAAACCTGAACCAGCACTAACGATAAACCTGAACCAGCCCTAACTATAAACCTGAACCAAGCTTAACTATAAACCTGAACCAGTCCTAACTATAAACCTGAGATAGCTCTAACTATAAACCTGAACCAGCACTAACTAAAAACCTGAACCAGCACTAACTATAAACCTGAACCAACCCTAACTATAAACCTGAACCAGCCCTAACTATAAACCTGAACCAGCACTAACTATAAACCTGAACCAGCCCTAACTATAAACCTGAACCAGCACTAACTATAAACCTGAACCAGCCCTAACTATAAACCTGAACCAATGCTAACTATAAACCTGAACCAACCCTAACTATAAACCTGAACCAGCCCTAACTATAAACCTGAACCAGCACTGACTATAAACCTGAACCAGCACTAACTATAAACCTGAGCCAACCCTAACTATAAACCTGAACCAGCCCTAACTATAAACCTGAACCAGCACTAAATATAAACCTGAACCAATGCTAACTATAAACCTGAACCAGCCCTAACTATAAACCTGAACCAGCACTAACTATAAACCTGAACCAGCCCTAACTATAAACCTGAACCAGCACTAACTATAAACCTGAACCAGCCCTAACTATAAACCTGAACCAACCCTAACTAATGATGCTCTTTTAAGTCTAAGGAGAAACTCCAAGGCACTCTGAGTCTGAGCCTTCAATATTACATGGCTGTCAGACAAGTACGTCACATTAAAGGCTCTTTATTGTACTCTGGACTTCAGAGTACATAGTGTTTCCCTCTTGATAGTAAAGAAACTCTGTTGATTTAATGAAGAGGGGTTATCCTGACCGCTGTGGCTTTTACTGGAAGCCAGACATGAACTCTTTATTCTTGGTAGCAACCTGAACACAGTATGTTACTGAACAGAAAGCATGTCACAACGTGTCCCTGTTTACCTACTGTATGGTGTTCCAACCCTGTCAGCTGTTTGAGGGCATTGCCCTGCTGATCACTTGGCTTTTTTACATTTACAAGCTGATGACAAGCAACCAAATGCACTGTTAGTTTGTGTCTCTGTGAGGCTGGACTGTCTCTTTGAGTGGAGGTGAACTGAGTTGACCTGGGGCACTGCAGGTGTCTGAGGTAGAGGAAGAAGGACAGGTGGGTGATGCTGGATCCACCATGACACAATGGTCCTGTGGGGAGGCACATATCGCTGCCACTGAGGCTGTAATTTAATTGGGGAGTCGGATCAGTGCTTGCTCAGGCAGCAGCTTGTTAACGCATTAGCAGCACTGGGAAGTAATGACAACAGTGATTTCACCGGTTCATTTACTGATATTAACAGAGCCCTAGAGGGCCCTTCATCACATGTTCTACACAGTAAGAGCACGATAGAAGGCCCTTCATCACATGTTCTACACAGTAAGAGCACGATAGAAGGCCCTTCATCACATGTTCTACACAGTAAGAGCACGATAGAAGGCCCTTCATCACGTGTTCTACACAGTAAGAGCACGATAGAAGGCCCTTCATCACGTGTTCTACACAGTAAGAGCACAATAGAAGGCCCTTCATCACGTGTTCTACACAGTAAGAGCACGATAGAAGGCCCTTCATCACGTGTTCTACACAGTAAGAGCACGATAGAAGGCCCTTCATCACGTGTTCTACACAGTAAGAGCACGATAGAAGGCCCTTCATCACGTGTTCTACACAGTAAGAGCACGATAGAAGGCCCTTCATCACGTGTTCTACACAGTAAGAGCACGATAGAAGGCCCTTCATCACGTGTTCTACATGTTAAGAGCACGATAGAAGGCCCTTCATCACATGTTCTACACAGTAAGAGCACAATAGAAGGCCCTTCATCACGTGTTCTACATGTTAAGAGCACGATAGAAGGCCCTTCATCACATGTTCTACACAGTAAGAGCACGATAGAAGGCCCTTCATCACATGTTCTACACAGTAAGAGCACGATAGAAGGCCCTTCATCACGTGTTCTACACAGTAAGAGCACGATAGAAGGCCCTTCATCACGTGTTCTACATGTTAAGAGCACGATAGAAGGCCCTTCATCACGTGTTCTACACAGTAAGAGCACGATAGAAGGCCCTTCATCACATGTTCTACACAGTAAGAGCACGATAGAAGGCCCTTCATCACATGTTCTACACAGTAAGAGCACGATAGAAGGCCCTTCATCACATGTTCTACACAGTAAGAGCACGATAGAAGGCCCTTCATCACGTGTTCTACACAGTAAGAGCACGATAGAAGGCCCTTCATCACGTGTTCTACACAGTAAGAGCACGATAGAAGGCCCTTCATCACGTGTTCTACACAGTAAGAGCACGATAGAAGGCCCTTCATCACGTGTTCTACACAGTAAGAGCACGATAGAAGGCCCTTCATCACGTGTTCTACACAGTAAGAGCACGATAGAAGGCCCTTCATCACGTGTTCTACATGTTAAGAGCACGATAGAAGGCCCTTCATCACATGTTCTACACAGTAAGAGCACAATAGAAGGCCCTTCATCACGTGTTCTACATGTTAAGAGCACGATAGAAGGCCCTTCATCACATGTTCTACACAGTAAGAGCACGATAGAAGGCCCTTCATCACATGTTCTACACAGTAAGAGCACGATAGAAGGCCCTTCATCACGTGTTCTACACAGTAAGAGCACGATAGAAGGCCCTTCATCACGTGTTCTACATGTTAAGAGCACGATAGAAGGCCCTTCATCACATGTTCTACACAGTAAGAGCACGATAGAAGGCCCTTCATCACATGTTCTACACAGTAAGAGCACGATAGAAGGCCCTTCATCACGTGTTCTACATGTTAAGAGCACGATAGAAGGCCCTTCATCACATGTTCTACACAGTAAGAGCACAATAGAAGGCCCTTCATCACGTGTTCTACATGTTAAGAGCACGATAGAAGGCCCTTCATCACATGTTCTACACAGTAAGAGCACGATAGAAGGCCCTTCATCACGTGTTCTACACAGTAAGAGCACGATAGAAGGCCCTTCATCACATGTTCTACACAGTAAGAGCACGATAGAAGGCCCTTCATCACATGTTCTACACAGTAAGAGCACGATAGAAGGCCCTTCATCACGTGTTCTACATGTTAAGAGCACGATAGAAGGCCCTTCATCACATGTTCTACACAGTAAGAGCACAATAGAAGGCCCTTCATCACGTGTTCTACATGTTAAGAGCACGATAGAAGGCCCTTCATCACATGTTCTACACAGTAAGAGCACAATAGAAGGCCCTTCATCACGTGTTCTACATGTTAAGAGCACGATAGAAGGCCCTTCATCACGTGTTCTACACAGTAAGAGCACGATAGAAGGCCCTTCATCACGTGTTCTACATGTTAAGAGCACGATAGAAGGCCCTTCATCACGTGTTCTACATGTTAAGAGCACGATAGAAGGCCCTTCATCACATGTTCTACACAGTAAGAGCACGATAGAAGGCCCTTCATCACATTTTTTGCTGGAAGGGTACCCTAGAGGGCTTTTTTCTAAAGAATGAAAGGAAAGAATGGTACAGCTACACAAGTCGTTATTTGATTTGCTGTTCTATTAGAACAACCAAGAAACAATTTAGTGAGCAGTGCAGCCTGGGAGACACTGGAGACAACAAGCTGCATCCTCAGCAGCTCAGCAATTATGAATGCTCATGGGGCCAGTATTATATAAGGATGACCTCCAGTGTCATGAAGTGAGCGCTGCAGCCTGGAGACCAGCTTACAACAGATCTGATCCCTGCAGACACAGCATTCATCACAAATGTGACCAAATGTCTGACTTGTACTTTTCATTGTAGTTCAAAGACTAACTTAGCACTGAATCCATGTTTTGTTTAGGATGCATGTCCAATCATTTCATTATTTATTGATGCTGGTCCCAGTCTGTAGTTATTTTTACTCCTCTTTGTGACGTATCTTAGACACAACATGGGACCACTACCACCATTACACCCCGACATGTGAGAGCAATGCAGCAATCAGAAGCGGAGCTGTGTGTCAGGGTTCCAATGCATTTCTGAATTTGTGAAGGGGGGGTGTTCAAGCTAAAACAGGGTGCTAAGTTGCTCTAAGAACCCGAACAGTATGACTGAAAACGAATGCTACCAATTCAAAATAGATTGTATGCATTATACTGTAGTAATAATAATACAAAACCTAATAAGCATTCTGAAACTATGTCCCATGGTTTACAACAATAGAGCATATTTGAACCATTTCAACAGTGAATACATTTGATCATTTCTGATATTTTGCATTTCTCTTGGTCCTGCATAGTGACTAGCTTAAATCTGGCCAGAGTTTCCAATGTACACTGTCAGTTAAAGATACTTGCAGCGCCGTTAACATCAGTGTGAATTGTGATCCATCACTTCTTCTCTGCTCACTAAAGCGTATCAACAGATTAACTCTAATCTCATTTACAGCAGCTGATCTGGCTCTGCCGTGGGGTGCAGTCCCTGTGTACGCTGTGTTTGGTAGAATAAGGAGAGCGTTGTGAATTGTATTGATAGTGAGCGGTGTCTTTATTGGTTGGACCAAAAGGGAGACGTTCTCCAGGTTGAACTCGTGGAACAACAATGGTAATCTCTTTTCTCAGAACTTTTCTGGAATAATGAAGCAACATGTTCAGTTGGTGCATTAAATACTCCGGTAATAATTCACATACATTTCCAGGGATCTATTAGCAGAAATGGAATATTATATTTATAACTATGTTTTCATTAGCAGTAAAATAAACTAATAATGTGTTTTTGAGCCCTTCATATCCACATTTCCTCTTGGAAAGGGAGCAGTGAGCGAGAGGCCACCAACTCCTTCACAAAGTCCCTTTAAGGTTGACATTCAGCTTTGTTATGACACCACGGAGAAAATGTAGACCTCTAACAGATCAGTCATTTTATTCCATAGAAGCAAGGTGCAGAGCAACATAAAAACACTGTCACTATGTATGAGAGCAGAACACAAGGAGGTGGCGATCGCTGAGCGTTTCACTTTCAATGTAATTTGGATCTTTAGGTCAAAGATTATTTCGTGATGTGACTTAAAGTATTTGTGAAGGAACATCAGACTCATTCACATGTGGCTCTGATGGGCAGAGGGAGGTGGAGCTTTCGGGACACGTTGCTGCATCTTGTTGGTAGAGTCGTCTGTTGAATCATCTGAACTTAACTTATCTTAACCCCGTCCTCGGGTTAGGGCTCATCTTTTCACATCGTTTTGTAGCTGCAGGCTCATCATGGATCTTTTTCTTCAACCGTTACGTGACCTACACACTTCTATCTATGTTCACTACAGATGTTCTGGTAGTCATAGAGCACATGTGTGGCAATGGATTCAAGGTTGATTCAGTTGTACAGATTTCACTGATCTCTGATTGTGTTTCATCCAAGTGACACTCTTTAATATCTACAATAGATAGAACAAATATTTCTTACGACATGATGGCAGCTCCACTATTATATTATTATTATATTAGATTATTTTATTATTTTATTATATTATTATATTATTATATTATATTATTATGTTATATTATTATATTAGCCAGATAGATTATTATATTATATTATATTATTTTATTATATTATTATATTATTATGTTATTATATTATATTATTATATTATATTATATTAGATTATTATATTATATATTATTATATTATATTATATTCTTTTATTATATTATTATATTATATTATATTATATAAGATGTACACTGGTAGACAACCACTGAAGGAGTTCAGTGATGTAAGCACACTCCAGGGCTCTACACACACACACACTAGAGGAGATGAGCAGCAGTGACCTGTGGTGTACTCTGTGTTTGCTGAGATTAGACGGTCCTGCTGCAGTCTGCTGCCTCACACACTAAGAGGATTCACTCAGACTGGAAGGGATATAAATAAAGAGGTGGCTATCTGCTCACTGATGTCTGTAACAGAAGACATGATTCTTCTTCTTCATCAGATACGGATATCATGGAGTGACACCAGAACACAGTGTCAAAGAGAACGTCCCTTCTGGTTACGACTCATATTAGAATGTGATTGAGATGAAAGAAGCTCAGAAACCAAAGAGCAACATGTATGATATCCAATATCCAGTGTCTGGAACAGCTTCCGGTTCTGTGTCATGAAGATCAGTTTCCTTCTGTCAAGTCATGAAGACAGAGAAAATGATTCTTTCCTCCTCCTCCTCCTCCTCCTCCTCCTCCTCCTCTTCTTCCTCCTCCTCCTCCTCCTCTCCCTTCATCCTCTGAGCTCGTGCAGAGTGTGTAGACAGAAGCAGCTGTGCTCCTGTGACTTGTGTCAGGAGACATATTTATGTCTCTGAGCCTCAGTGTTGATGTGAAGGAGGAAGAAGCAACCAGGAACAACATGGGATTCATTCAGAGCTCACCCTGACTTTTCTTCACCATCATCATCATCATCATCTTCATCCCTCACATTCAGGTAAACACAGTAGAGAGTGGTTGTTTATAATGTTACTGTGTGACTAGAGAGAGAAGTCCTGAGCTTAACGAGTCACAGCGGGTTGAACATCTACTTTTAGCGGATGTAATCTGTCAGAGGAGGATTTGAGTTACCATGCTGAGCTAATGGGACTAAACCCAAACAGAAGCTGCTTCACCGCGTCCAGTCTGCTGCTCTTCCTCTTCACTGGTGTGAATGTGAAGTGAACCGGACCTGTCTGTCAAAGACAACGACTAAAGACTAGAAGATCAACTTTACGGCGCTGACAGATCCGAAGTGTGAGAGCAGCAGTCCTCTGTGGACGCACACAGCCTGAACAGCCTACATGTGTCAGCTCTCACACACACTATGAATACACACAGCTAGGACTCATGTAAGATATGAACTGACATAGTGAGCCTTTTCATACACTTCACTAGTTAATGACCCAGTTCTGCACATTATCACTGCAACCTGAAGAGGGTTCTGCTGTTAAAGCTTCTTACCGAGTACGCCTAATGAAGTAAAGTATGAGTATTACAAGTCTCAACTGACTCTGGCCCAAAGTTAATGTTGTTCATCTCCTTTAACCCTAAACATCTCGAGTCATATCTACTCTCACATTCTGCATGGACTTTGTTTTAGCTCTGAACATTGTTTGCATTGTTTCATAACATATCAAATCATTACATTTCATAACATGAGTTTTTAATAGTAAAAACGAGACTGTTGAATTCCTAAATGTCTTATAGGTTGACCTCCACTCAATACGACATGAGAGGAAGTAGAAGTGAGCAATAAATGATGTACAAAGCAAATTTAGATTATTAATCTGATGCTCAGAATATAGTAGAATATATATAGAATATAGTAATATAGTATATATACATGTAGCTTAAAGTTATTCAGTTACATCTTTCATGTACAGCTACTCTCAACTAAGGACTGACATGAGCAAACACGTGTGGAGCTGCTGTAGACTGCTGGTCTTCTGTTGGATGCTGTGATGATAAACATGGTCCCTTCTGTTGACCCGGTTTACCCAGAGTCCCTATCACCACCTCCTGGCTGCTCTGGTGCTCCATTTAACCGCAGAAACACTTGTTTTGTTTTGTTTTCTGAGCAAGTTTTCCCTTTCGTGACTATTTAACGAGACTCTTTTCAGTCTCTAATGATCCAGGAGTCATGTGCAGAATTCATAGAAGAGCTCCTGAGTCTCTGCCTCTTCACACCCTGAGGGCTCCTGACAGCATGCTGACATGGACACCAGTGAAGCTTATACACCACCGAATCACACTCCCATTCCTCAACAGCCAACGTGTTCTCTTTTGGAACCCATAATTCAAAACACTCTCTAGAGATAAGACAAATGACTTGAGACAAAAGAAAGCCTTCTGAGAGTCTACTTATTGTTCCTCCTAATAATCCAACCACGGACCCAAACTCTCTGCTGTGAGCTCATCTAACTGTCCTGCTGACGGGGACACCAGGAGTCTCCCTAACTCTATGTGCTGACACTTCAGAGGCACCGGCTTGTTCACAGAGAAAGCCTCCGTTCATGCAGCTTTGACACAGCCTACCCACTGAATGTCCCTTTAGTTCAACAGTGATCTACAGATGGTGCTATGCTCATATGTTCCTACCATGTGTTCCTGTGTGTCTTTCCAAGGCTGTCCCACATGATGCACTTTGGGAGGACCAGTGTTGGTCCTGCAGAGTCCAGCCTCAGCAGCCAGCGGACAGAGGACACCATGAGGACCAGTGCTGGTCCTGCAGAGTCCAGCCTCAGCAGCCAGCGGACAGAGGACACCATGAGGAGCAGCAGCAGGTGAGCTGTACACCTCCATCCAGTCTAGGAGGAGCTCACTGCTGGAGGATCTGACTTTTTGTTTTTCAGTCCATACTCACACACAAAACATAAGGTTTCACACCCAGCCTGTTCCTGCGCTCACCAAACAGATTTAGCTGTAAGTGAATAACAGCTTCATTGTATTGATGGCTGAACATGGGCTGTGTTCAATTGTTTCACATGGATACAAACTGCTCTACATCAACATCGACTCCTCTGTCCAAAGCGATGTCGATGAAGAGCATATTAATGCACTCTATTAAATACCCTGAGTCTGATAAAGTGATTCCCATCATCTGCATAATGTATTGCTTTTCCACCGTACATCTACTGGTAATTGTTTTAGCTTTACCTGCATCGACTAGAACAAAGGGTAAGGTCATGTAGAGGGAACAAAGCCTTCAAACCAGAGGAGCTCCTCCCTCAATGGGCAGGGGAGCAGGAGATGATCGACTCTGAGAGTCACGTCTCATCAGTCCCAGCGTCCAATGAGAAGAGAGAACTGAGAGGGGGGAGGGGTCTGTGTGTGTGTGTGTAAGTGGGCGTGTCAATGTCGGTCTGGTTTGTGTGTTGGTCCCGCTATAGACTGACCTGTTGTTATATATAACAACAGGTCAGTTGTTATATATAATAATATATTATTATATATAATATATATTTATTTCTATAATCTTCCACATCTTTATGAATGTGACTGTTCATAACTTGTTTCATTTGTTAGTCCAGGTGTAGTGCAGCAGCGGGCAGCAGTGTGGTGGTCCAGTGGTCCAGAGGTCCAGTGGTGTTATGACTCTGCTGTGTTGTTGCTGGATGATCGTCATGCTGATGTTAGACTTGCTAAATGTCCGGGTCACAAATACATGTAACTCTTTGTCTTCCAGTGGTCGCTGGGCCCTGGCTGCTCAAAACATGAACAACTGCAACAACAATGATGGGTAAGATGACGTATCACATTTACATAGAGGCAGTGTTCCTTCTGCTCCACCACATTTAAACACTACGTAGAGAGATCACAGCAAATTCAGTGGCATGAAATCAGACTTTCTTGTGACATCAAAGTGTTCATTTGTGACTTTCCAGGAGTGGGCCAACAATGACACATGAGGTTATGCCAGTGGTTGATCAGATATGGAAACCACTTCTACTACTCTTTGCTCTGGTATGACCTGAGCAGGACTGTAAACACCTGGGTACCAGGGTCCACCTCACTGTGTCCCTCTCAGTGGGGATACATGCTCTTCATTAGTCTATAAGGGTCTGTCCCACAGTGAACCGCTGCTGATTCCTAGTGTTCAGGTCAAAAGGGGACGACAGGAACGAGTCGTCTCTCTTCTGTCCAAAGCTTTGATTAAACTACAGGCTAACCCATCCCCCACACATCAGACCCCTGCTGACCACACAGCCGATCTCAGTTTAAGACTATTGGTGCTGCTCCTGGTGACATCACCTGCAGTAGACAGTAGGGTCACAGCGCCCCCCCCAGGCTCTCTCAGGCTATTGAATGGGGTAGGATCCAAATATGTATGTCACCTGCCTCTGTTTCTGGACATTTACAGCAAAAAAGATGGCAAGACAGAGGAACCCAAAAAGGATGAGAAGAAAGACGACAAAAAGGATGAGAAGAAAGACGACAAGAAAGACGACAAAAAGGATGAGAAGAAAGACGACAAAAAGGACGACAAGAAAGACGACAAAAAAGATGTTAAAAAAGAAGAACCGTGAGTACCACATACTAGTTTCTACGGCTGCAACTTTCCATCAAACAGGACTTTTGGACAACTTGTTGGTGGTTTTACACACACTTGCTCATAATTCTGACAGATTTGGTATCTTTGGGAACTTTAAAATCTCTACTGTAATGTAAAATGATTTGAACGTTTGTCCTCATGACATGAGTAATGTTTAGTGTCATACTTTTAGAAACAGCTGTAACAATATTATTTTATTTCAAGAACAATTCTGTTTCAAACATGGAGTTAGTATGATACGCAGTGGGAACACTGACAGTAACAGCACCAGCTGGAGTAACGATAGAAAGTCATTCTCTCAGCTGTACTTGACCTAACATCTTTAAATACACAATACTGAAAGTCGACGTTCCTAATATGATTAAGGTAAAAATAAAGGTCCTAATCTGTGAAAGTCTCTTTGGAAAAACAGTTGATTGTAACCCTTGTCTAAACTTGGTCCTGACTCATGTGTAGACAATACTTTCCGGTACAAGTAGGGCTGGACAAATTGATACCAATACAATACTAGAACCTCGGTACCGATATCAACAACCTTTGTCAGTAACTCTTTTTGCTGAGTATTCACTAAAACATCCCTTTCCTCATTCAGAAAGGAGGTGTGGATCATGGACCCTGCCACAGATATGTACTACTACTGGCTGTGCACAATATCCATCCCAGTGTTCTACAACCTGATCTTCCTGGTGGCCAGGTCTGACTTCATGACATTGTGTCTTTCCTCTGTACCTGACTGTTGTTTCCCAGGTCTTTGTCATGGTTGTGCTTCCCTGTAGGTCTTGTTTTAATGAGCTGCAGTCTGGAAATATAATGCTGCTGATGGCTTTGGACTACACCTCAGATGCCCTCTACTGTATTGACACCTTTGTGAGAGCCAGGACAGGTCAGTGACAGGAACTCTGCTGAATGTGTGAACATTAAAGGAAACTTGGGTTATAAGATCATGCTAATAATATTACTGATTCTAATGTGTCAACAGGTTTTCTGGAGCAAGGTCTTCTTGTTAGGGATGAAAAGATCCTGAAAGAAAAGTACTTCAAGACACGGCAGTTCAGATTCGACATCATATCATTGATTCCCACAGATATTGTATTCCTCAAAATTGGAATCAACAACCCAGAGTGGAGGTTCAACCGTCTCTTTAGGTTAGGCCGACTCTTTGAGTTCTTTGACCGGACGGAAACTCGAACAAATTTCCCCAACATCTTCCGAATTGCTAATCTTGTCCTTTACATCATCATCATTATCCACTGGAATGGTTGCCTCTACTTTGCCATCTCCAAGGTGCTGGGCTTTGGCTCAGACACCTGGGTATATCCCAGTGTAAAGAATCCAGAGTTTGCTCGCCTGGCCAGGCAGTACATCTACTGCTTTTACTGGTCCACTCTCACCCTGACCACTATTGGTGAGACACCACCCCCAGTCCGAGATATTGAATACTTCTTTGTGGTAGTCGATTTCCTCACTGGGGTTCTAATCTTTGCTACAATTGTAGGCAATGTTGGCGCCATGATTTCCAACATGAATGCTGCACGAGTAGAGTTCCAGGCTAAGATTGACTCTATAAAGCAATACATGCAATTTCGGAAGGTCACGAAAGATCTGGAGGTAAGAGTGGTGAAGTGGTTTGACTATCTGTGGACAGAAGAGAAAACCTGTGATGAGAAGCTGGTGCTGAAGAACCTGCCAGACAAGCTCAAGGCTGAGATAGCCATCAACGTACATCTGGAGACACTAAGAAAAGTGCGCATCTTTCAAGACTGTGAAGCAGGTTTGCTTGTTGAGTTGGTCCTGAAACTTCAGCCTCAAGTGTTCAGTCCTGGCGACTACATCTGTAAGAAGGGGGACATTGGCAGGGAGATGTATATCATCAAAGGAGGAAAGCTGGCTGTAGTAGCAGATGATGGGGTTACCCAGTTTGTGGTCCTCAGTGATGGGGCATACTTCGGAGAAATCAGCATCCTCGGTATCAAGGGCAGTAAGGCAGGAAACCGAAGGACAGCCAACATCCGAAGTGTGGGCTACTCTGATCTGTTTGCCCTGTCCAAAGACGACCTGATGGAGGCTCTCATTGAGTACCCGGATGCTAAGAATATGCTGGAGGAAAAGGGAAAGGCCATCCTGATGAAAGATAATCTCATAGATGAATCACTGGTCGCTGCTACCGACGCCAAAGACTTGGAGAATAAAGTCAATCAGGTCGAATCCAGTTTGGACGTCATGACGGCCAAATTTCGAAAGTTGACAGCCCAGTATGAATCTTCTCAGCGTAAACTCAAACAACGGCTCAGTAACATGTCAAACGAGGTTCAAACCCTCAGAGTAGACAATGAGTAGAACTGGGCGTGGTCTACTGACGGACTCTTTGTTCACACCAAATGGACAGTGGCTGGCTCCTATACACTATATGAGCAAATAGAGAGTTGACCTTTCTCATTAACACAGAGCTATTCAGATGGCTGGTAGCGCAATACTTTAGAAATACCAACTGAATTCTGTTCCGACTGAATATCCACAAACTCTCTGCTACCACAATAGGGTATAGAATACTTGGTCAGATTCTCTTAGAGTCTTGTTTATGTCCTTTAAATAGGTGTTCTCTGATCATGTACTTTATTTGGGACTTATATATTCAGCAAAGTCCCATAACAGCTTTTTGTGTAACGTACAAAAAGTAACAAAAAGCAAGGTACCATTCTGGTCTCAGAACTATTGTTTTGTCGTATTTGCATCTGTCATGAAGTAACTGAACGATGCCCAGCACTAGCAATGCATTTGAGTGAGCAATTAATCAATGCTACATGTGTACTTAAAGCAATCCGCAACATTACTGTCACTTTTCTTAGATCTTCAGTGAAATGCATTTTCTCCAGCATGGTTGAAGAATACTATCCTTCTTCAATTTCCCTTTTGATATTTGTAGCATGATTTTCAAAGCAACACTGTGACCAGAAGTACTGTTTCCTGGGTCTGTTTTTCAAGAACCATTTTAAATAAACTGATTTCAAATCAGTCTGTGTTTATTTCCATGAAGGCAGAACAGACCAACAGAGAGGACAATGTAAGTAAACATTATGGGCATATTAGTACAGGGAAACATTGGTCATATGATCACATAGTAGTGTGTGGCTGGTCAGTTTGCCTATTTGTCTTCAGACCCTGTTGGTCTAAACGTTACATCATGACATCTCCAGGAGCTTCCAAAATTCAGTGAGGACTACCAGGGTTCCAAGAGACTGTTTTCAGTGTTGATCCACCACACACACCATATACATATACAGTGCTGTGAAAAAGTATTTGCCCTTCCTGGTTTCTTATTTTTTTGCATATTTGTAACACTTAAATGTTTCAGACCATCAAACAAATTTTAATATTAGACAAAGATAACCCGAGTAAATACAAAATGCAGTTTTCAAATGATGATTTCTTTTATTAAGGGACAAAAGCTATCCAAACCTACTTGACCCTATGTGAAAAAGTAATTGCCACCCCTTGATAAATCATGAATGAACTGTGATTTTTTTGGAAAGCTGAGTTTAATTTCACTATCCACACCCAGGCCTGATTACTGCCAGACCTGTTGAATCAAGAAATCACTTAAATAGAACCCGTCTGACAAAGTGAAGTCGGCTAAAAGATCTCAAAAAGCAACACATCATGCCTCCATCTAAAGAAATTCAAGAACAGATGAGAAACAAAGTAACTGACATGAATCAGTCTGGAAAGACCCCAGAACAACATCTGAAGAACTTCAGGCCTCAGTCTCCTCAGTTAAGGTCAGTGTTCATGATTCAACAATAAGAAACAGACTGGGCACAAATAGCATCCATGGGACAGTTCCAAGGCGAAAGCCACTGCTGAGCAAAAAGAACACAAAGGCTCATCTCACATTTACCAAAAACATCTTGATGATCCCCGAGACTTTTGAGCAAATATTCTGTGGACTGACAGAGGTGGACACCAGCAAGTCCACCTCTGAATGGCTCAAAAAAAGCAAAATGAAGGTTTTGGAGTGGCCTAGTCAAAGTCTGGACTTAAATCTGATTGAGATGCTGTGGCATGACCTTCAACGAGCCGTTTCTGATCTAAAACCATCCAATGTGGCTGAATTAAAACAATTCTGCAAATAACAGTAGGCCAAAATTCTTCCACAGCGATGTGAAAGACTCATTGCCAGTTATCGCAAACGCTAGATTGCAATTGTTGCTGCCAAGGGTGACAAAACCAGTTATCGGGTTTAGGGGGCAATTACTTTTTCACACAGGGCCAAGTAGGTTTGGATAGCTTTTCTCCCTTAATAAATTAAATCATTTAAAAACAGCATTTTGTATTTACTCGGGTTATCTTTGTCTAATATTAAAATTTGTTTGATGATCTGAAACATTTAAGTGTGACAAATATGCAAAAAAATAAGAAACCAGGAAGGGCAAATACTTTTTCACAGCACTGTATATAGTATGTTCTATGTCTGGGGAACCTGCAGTCTGTGGCATAGCGTCTGAAGAAACGAAGAAACTCACAACACCCGTTAGATGGATCGGTACGGCCCCTTGTGGTTCAGAGGATCAATCCTACTGACTGTGGTCATTCTTCTCATTAGCACATTTCTAGTCTCCTGATAGCATCAGAGTTCAGTCATGTCTTTAGACTCTCAGCCTTGTTAAGCCATGAACAAGTGAAAATGGTGTAAGAGCTTCTTAGTGGGACATACGCTTCATGTTCCTGGTGTACGTGTTTGAGTGTTTAGCAGAACTAGTTAAATGACTGGGACCACCAATAAAGAGCCCGACACGGAGACATTCAGGACCTGTGGACTCAAATCAGGTTAGAAGGCGACACAAGTTGGAAAAAAGCTGTCATCTTTATTTAGCATGTTTTCACAACACGGAATACTTGTAGCCTTTCATCAGTTTGTATCTTTTAGAATGCCAGTTGATGAAAACTGCCTTCCTTTCCAAGATCAGATTGACCTTTGACCTTTTAGCTCCACTTGGCTCTAGAGCCCTTTCACATGTTCACGTGAGCAGCATCACAACGCAGTTACACATTAATGTTAAACAGCTGAAACCAGACCTGGGCTCAATGACAGAGTAATCCTGAACCTTTGAAGCGATACACAGAGTTCCACATGGCCGACGTCACTGCAGTATTACAAACATACAATACGCTGTAGTAACCCTCCACCACTCTCCAATGAAGAAGATTCTCCAACGTCACGTTGCCCAGGTCCGTCTGAAACATGACGATGACAAAGTAAGAGCGAGAGAACACAAAGGATGGCTCAGGGTTGGTGTGTACTGCACTGTGGTTCAGTGGTGTGAAGACAGACCTCCTGCAGACGCATCACCGGGGCGGCAGGAACCTCATTCACCAGAGACAAGTCAGAGTCACTCTCCAGAGACAACACGACTCCCATCTGCTCGGTCTACATCGGAACATTCGTTTCTTAAATCTGTGGACAAAAAGCTGCTCAGCTACCATGAAGCTGGCTCAGGAGCAATGACGTGATGGCCTCATGGTGACCTCGGCCTTTCCTCAGATGTCCACTGACTCCATGACCTTTGACCTCTTCCCAGCGGATGCTGTGGGTGGTTTGGGTCTGGTGTTCACAGACAGTTGACGTCTGTTTCTAGTGTTCATTCAGTCTCTCGGTGGTCCTCGACATAAACACGAGACAGCAGGAAGAAGATGAAGGACATTGATATTCTGAGACAGGGGTCACCATCTGCCCCCATGTAGGACCACTCGGTCCCCTGGGACTGAAGGTCCACATGTAGTAACGACACATGAGCCGGCTCCACGTACCGATTAGGACCAGGACTCTGAAAAGCTTCACCATTTAATAGCAACTCTAAAGAGGAGGGGCCACTGTTCAGGGTCAACAAACACCTTCTGTTGAGTTCACCACAATGATCTCAACCACCTATTTGAAAGGGAGGGGTGTGTGTGTGTGTGTGTGTGTGTGTGTCTCATTACTGAACATGATCTCATGTGTGCTATGGTTTTGGATTTCTTACACTGCTCAAAGTACAGATCGATCAGCATTGTAATCTATCACAATGAACATCAAGTCTGTGTCAACATGTCTTTGTCTGGTAGAGAAGTTTAAGTAAAGCTCGGCTTGACAAGACTAAACTTGATCTTCATATTGTACTGGATTCACCCAACGCTAGAGAGAATCCCAATAACTGTAAAACACACACACACACACACACACACACACACACACACACACACACACACACACACACACACACACACACACACACACACACACACACACACACACACACACACACACACGGTGTGTAGTGTGTGTGTATCGTGTAGAACAGGGCTGACCTACCACACCTATCAAATAAGTGGTTTAAATGATTGTTCAACAGTGCTCTGAAACAGTTCAGGACTGATCCAGAGTCAGTGGTTACACCTGTTTTCATTCTCAACTGTGACAGATCCAAACAGAAATGAGATGCAGCGATGCGTCCACAGTCGGAGCAGACCATCACCGTCGGGTATCTGGACGTAGCTGCAGGACATGCTGAGCCTAGCTTAGAGCAGACACAGCTAGCCTAGCCTAGCTACATGTGCTGGACTAACAGATCCCCGGTGACAGCTTTGTGTTTGTTCAACAGAGGTAGGTCACCGGTCTTTGAGACCACGTTCAAACTCACCCTATTGTTCACATTGTGCTCAGACTTCTATCCTCATCATCATCAGTGCTAGCCCGCCCCTCTGGGATCAGGCCTGGCATACATACATGTAGTACCTAAATGACCGGCGGACCTACAGCCAGAGACCAGACCACCAGGTACCAGAGCCGAGTCCGTCTGTCGGTCTACATGTGGGGCTCCAGATGAACGGAGACAGAGCCAGACGGACTACACCGAGTGCTTCCTGCCTCAGAGCGTCAGCAGTGACTGGTCTACAGGTGCACATCCTCCAACAGGCGTCGTAGTTCCAACCGCACCGAAATATAAATACTGATTTTATTTAGAATCGTCAACACAGGAAGACATGGAAATAAAATGCTTCAAACAATCATGGCAGCCTGTGGCCACAAAACAAACATTCTGAAAATGTCTAAGTGCACTTACACAGCTCTGACAAGATTTCAGTCTAACCTGCGGTGCCCCCCCCCCCCCCCCCCAAGGACAAAAGGCCCCAAAACACAACAGCTATTTCAGAATGTGCCATTTTGGACCAAATCACAGGAACTTCCTCAACGCGGACGTGATGACAGGTGGACTTGGCTGTGAGCGGAATGGTCAGCGAGCTCTTCAGTGGGAATACAACGTCTGAAAGTAACGACTACTCTAAAACTACAAGAGCTCACGTCTACTTCAACACACCTTTGTTCAATAAACGGGCTCGTATTGACTGGTTAGTGAGCTGTCCCAAATTTACAGATTTTAATATTAAGCCCAAGTAGGGAAGCTATCACAACAGGCAGGCGTGAAAAAGAACCCATTTGAAGCTTGAAATAAATAAAGAGGACAATGATCCTCTCTGTCCATAGAGAGACGGAGGCTGTGTGGACGTGGCGGGCTTTGATCAGGAGGTCTCTGTGCTTTTACACGGACTCATGTGGGATGATGCAGGCACAGAACAAGAACTACCGGAGCGCTCTATTCAACCTTTCTCCTCTTTCATTATGGACTTTCCTCAAAACATACTGGTGTTCTCCTCTTAGACTGTGTCTGATAAAGGAAGGGCAGGGTCTGATGGGCTTTCTGAGAACGAGTCCGCTCGGAGCCGGGCTCAGAGCATGCCGAACCCTTTGGCATAGGTGATGGCTTTCAGCAGTCTCTCCTTCAGCTTCTCCTTGTTGCTGTATTCAGGCAGCAGCAGCACGTTGAAGCAGGTGTGGGACGTCGGTAACCTGCCGAGACAAAACAAAGCACAGCCGATCACACCCGCAGCCTGAGAAGCATGGACGACCAAGACCTGATCCCTCGTCTCAGTTTGGTCTGCGTTAACGTTTCCAAGTCCACCAGTCTGATGACACAAACGCCTAGAAACATGTGGTGGGAGCGCTCCTCCTCCAGAGCTCCCTCTGCAGGTCCAAGGCTGCAGTGAAGCCGGATCTGGGTCTGTCCACGGTGGACCGGTCTCCGCTGGAGGATCTGGGTCTGTCCACGGTGGACCGGTCTCCGCTGGAGGATCTGGGTCTGTCCACGGTGGACCGCTCTCTGAGCTAAAGGAGTTTCTGGTGAAGCTGCATGCCTTCATCTGCTTGGTAACATTACTGGTAACATTTAGAAATTTGGCACACAGGGCAGTCGTGGCTAAACTGCATTCTGAGGTGAAAAGTTACTCAAAGATCAAAACGTTATGAACTATGAATCCCTAACAAACCACCATTCGCCATGAAACAGGAAGTTGTTGTAACTCGGCCGTAATCGTCTAATCTGCTCCAAATCTCTCATATTCCATAACATCCTGACCCTGAACACATCTGTATGACTATTTAGATGCATAGTCATAGCGCCACCTAGTGGCAACAGGACGTTAGAGTCTTTATACTTTGGCTTGTTTCTCTTAGTAGGTAAATCAGATCAACGTCAAATTAGTTCCACACAAATGTAAGAAGTTCATAATGCCAGTTCATGAAGCTTATGATGTTTCGTCGAACGCCATTGCGACACAGTCTTTGTCGTGAAAAACTAAGGTAATTTTGAGAGGCAAAAAGTAATCTAAACAAAACCAAACTTGACAAACAGATTTAAAACCCAAGATTTTGTTATACATTATGGTTTTAATGCTTCAGAGTGGCAAATCAGCTCGATAGCGCCCCCTACAATATTTCAATGATGCAGCCCTCACTGTACGTTTCACCTGGATGTATGAAATTTGGTAAGCAGATGTAGCACATGTAGACTTAAATAAAAGTCTCAGGGGTCCATGCTCTAATCCCAACCGGAAGTCAGCCATTTTGAATTTTGTATGAATTTCTCGTGGTTTTTTTTTATTTCCAGGTGCTGCACTACCAACTCCTCCTAGAGAATTAATCCGATCAGTTTAGAGTTTAGTCAGAACAATCTAAAGACACCATGAGAAGAAGACTCTCTGATCTAAGTGTATGATGGTCACAGATGCATGGCGGCGTCACCCAGAGTCCTGCTACTACCCTCGACGTGCGTGAAGATGACCAATGCTGCTTGCAACTGTAATTATTATTAACGGCTCACATTCAGACTCTCTAAGCGCCCTGAAGTGAGTCGGGGACACGAGGTCTCCCTGAACACAACGGAGCTCTTTCCTCCCACTCTGCATGAACGCGACACGAGGACGGTACAGGAAGAGGCGAGTAGCAACGGAATTGATCGAGGGGGCCCACCTGTCAGTGTCGGGGCCGTTCTTGGCGATGATCATCTTCAGCTTGCCCAGCCCCCCCACGGGTGCTCTGTCGGTGCCGGTGGTGAACTGCAGGAAGAGGCGCTTCTGGTCCTCCGCGAACAAGTGCAACGTCTCCCAGAACTCCCTGTGATGCAACCAGACAGAGAGGGTGCAGCGTCAACAGGATGTCATCACCTACTCAAACCAGGACGACACATCCTGACCCAAACACAAACACCTCTTACTTGATGATTCGAGAATCTCTGTTGTAACCTCCATCGTATTCTGTCGTCTCTTCAAGCGCCAGAAAGTCCAGGTTCTGCAGAAGGCGACAAAGACACAACACGGGATGTAAGCTCGAGACAGGACTGAGGACCCTCTTCAAACGTGTGCCGACAAACCTCACCCTGCTTCCACATATCAGCAGCTCGATTTCCTCTGGTCTGAACAGGTACTTGAGCGGAGACTCGTTGGTGACCATGTGGAAGCCTCTCCTGAAGGCTTTGAACTGCTTCTCCACGCTTTTGTTCAGCATGTACTCCGCATACTGAGCCACGAACTCCTACACACACACACACACACACACACACACACACACACACACACACACACACACACACACACACACACACACACACAGTTATCTTTTCCCACTTAGCCAAGCACCATCTAGCCTTGAAGACAGATTTTCCACAGATGGGATATAATATAATATTCATATTAATAAGCATGTATCATCACCAGAAACTAAGAACTGATGTTTTGGTTAAAGTAAAACGAGACATTAAAAGCTCCACAGAGAGGACAAACCAAACACTGGTTCTACGGGACCTGTTCTACAGAACCCGTTGCTCTACAGAACCTGTTGCTCTACGGGACCTGTTCTACAGGACCCGTTGCTCTACAGGACCCGTAGGTTCAGCTACTGGATTCTTTCAGATCTACGATCACAGTCCTGTGGTCGGTCTGCTTCACACAGACCATGACCCTCCTTCTCAATGACAATTTACTATGAGCAAACAATAATACAGAATATAGAATGAGTCTGGCTAATGCCATGGCAACATAAGACCTTTGAATCCTATGAAGACCTGGAGGAACCGCTTCATGATTAGAGTCTGGCTCACCTTTCTGTTCTCATTTGTGACGGGAATCTTGTCCCCATTTTCCCTCAAATCATACATGAGTGGGTTCCCAAACAGGTCCGTCTGTGAAATCTGGAAGGTGATCATCATGTCCTCCTCCACGCTGCCCTCGTACTCCAGCAGCTCCTTCAGACTCTGGTAGAGAACCTGTACAACACAGTTCAACACAGACACGTGTCACACTTAGCTTCAGAACTGATCCACACATGTTCACCTGATGAGTGAAGCCATCGGAGAACAATGAGCACATTTGATGGGGGGGTTCTTACCGGGTTGGCATCAGCTAAGTCCCTGAAGGTTCCTTTCTTGCCCATCAGCTTCCTGTAGACCACCATGGGGAAGTGGACGTCCAGAATGCAGTTGTTATAGATGGCCAGACCCAGCACGATGCCGATCAGAGTGTACTGGCCTTCGTTCTCCAGCGACGAAGGGTTGAACCAAAACATCTTGGTGCGCTCGTCGTACGTGAACATGCCTGCAGCAGGGAGAGAGGCCATGAAGACAGGCTCCATGCCGTCAACGATCACTTCCTCTGACGGGCGGTCAGCAGCCAATCAGAGGGACGATCTACAGCGCATTAGGTGGTAACCGCTGGACATTTTCATCTCTTTATTTCTCCGGTCGCACTTCTTTCATGAGTAGGACCGGCGGTCAGCTGTGACTTGGATGTGTTAGAGGCCTTCTGAGAACAACGGACCTGAAGTTACTCAACGTCTGTTCAAGGTTCTGATGTGAAGCTGCAGATCAATAATGCTTCACATTTATTATATTTTGTGAAATGTAAGCAGTAACATTTATCTGTCAGGTCTTACTTCTCTGCTCCTCCATCCCATCGTTTCATACTAGACTGTGCTCACTTTGAGTTTGAAAGGAGGAGGAAACGTTGTCCTGAAACTGCAAACATGAGCAAGTCCACTACAGGACTAGTCTGTACCAGAGAACATCACTACCTTCACTGTCACACACACACACACACTTTGATTCAACGAGCTTCCACATATCTCAACCATTACATCGGTTCATAAAACAGTATCATGTCTTGCAGGAATGAAACTGAACAATGACGACACAATGCCTGAGCTTCCTACAGGCGAGTGTAATAGTATGTAGTTCATGTCCACTGTGAATAACGTGCGTTTCTCTTCGTGTTGAAGCAGAGGCTGCTGGTCCTAACAGTGTTTCCCTACCACTACATCAGGGGCGCCCCTCTAATACACTGGTAGGGGAAACACTGTACAGTATTGGCTTTGCAACATAATTGCTAGTTGTGTTTTCTTACCGATATCTGGGTTGAAGATCTCCTCCACCACCAGCTGGAAGAATTCTTTGGAAACACCTCCTTCATCAACGCCTTGCTCTCCTTCAAACTCCACATACAGCTGCTTCTTCAGGTCTGCAGGGTTCTCCATCGCGATCATTTCCAGCTGGAGACGCACAAGAGAAACCCGTCAGTGCAAAGTATCAAAAACCAGAACGTTTCAAATGACTAGATGGGAGAACCGGCACACGTACCCTGACCAGAGCATCGTCAATAATGTGGTCTCTCCTCACTTTGAGCCTCAGGTAGGGGTTGAGCTGTTGACCCTGCACCAGACTGTAGAGCACAGTGATGCGCCGCTCGCTGTACATGCGGATGCGGTTGTCATAGTACAGACCCAGGTTCTTGGTGACGGCGTTCAGGATGAAGGGGCAGGTCATGAAGGAGAACTTGTTCTCAGTTTCAACCTTAAAGAAAGTGTAGTCCTTGTCCATCTCCAGCACCTCGTTTAAAGGTTCATTGACAAACTCCTCAAAGGCAATGAGCGGCCGTCGGCAGTCGTTGGTGCGGATCCCCAACTCCGTCTCCAGCGGGTCCACCCGAGGGCCCTTCTTGTTCCTCCGCTCCTCCCCCAGCAGCTCCTGCAGCGTGAGCTCGCTGGACTCTGGGATGGGCTCCTCGTCCTCGTCCTCGTTGTGCTCCGTGTCGAGGTCGCCGCCCAGCACGTTTGCATAGTAGACGATCTTCAAGCACTTGGTGGCCGCCACCACCGCGTCATCGTCGTTGACCAGGTTGCGGCTGTTGAACTCGTTACTGATCACCTTGTAGGTAATGAGCTGCTGGAAGGTCTCCACCATGCGCCGAATCTGCTCTGTGCTGTAGTGCGACCACAAGCGTGACAGTTTGGCCAGAGCGGCCAGAGGGAGTTTGCTCATGGCCTTGCAAAACTGGGGGAGGGCGATCTCCAGGTACTCTGGGCTGTGGAGGTTGCTGTTTTCCATCACTATAACAAACAGGTTCAGGTAGTTTGGGTCTCGTGAGTACACGTTGTGGTACGTCAGATCGCACTCTACGTTGGGCGAGAGATAGACCAGTGCATTCAGGAAGGCAGCTTCTATCTTCTCATTGGACAGCAGGCGCTCAAAGACCCGCCGCACAGCTTCGATGTCCACCGACACCTCGTCAGGACCCAGCTTCTGCACATCGTTCTCCCCCGAGGAGCCCTCTCCGAGCCTCGATGACGAAGAGGAGGCGGGGGAGTCCTCCTCCATCGCCGTAGCAGAGCAGGCAGCGGCCTCCTTCTCATCCTCGTCCTTGTCCTCGTCCTTACCCTGGAGGGACTTGAGCTCCTCTTTGGTGTGAGGTTTGGACCTCCTGAAGCTCTGCACCAGGCCTTCAGCACTGGAGAACACCCGACCTATTACCCTGATCAGAGGGGAGTAATCTTCCTTCTCTCCACAGATGTCCAGGATCTCATACACTTTCTCCTCCGTCAGGTAATTCACATCTACACAGAGTCAAACATTACGTGGTTAGAAAAACAGACCTGACTCAACCTTCAGATTAGACTGAGCGTGAGGCATCTACTTACCTTTGAAGTTGTCCCGTACAGAGTGGACATCTTTATGGTTCAACTTCCGGTTGCTGCAGGCGGAGTTGCTGTGAGCGCTGCTCTCCAGGTGGGCCGAGGCAGTGACTTTCTTTGAGGGGTGGGGGTCGCATAGCTTGGCGTTGACCTTGTAGAGCTCCAGGGATTTGACGGCCGCTGCGTTGTTATCCATGCGGGTGAAGCCGGCTGATGAGGCACACCATGAGTTGGAGCAGGACTCATTCCCACAGCCCTCTGTTAACTGGTGGTAGTAGCGCTCTATTAGATGTTTGGCAGCTGCTCGCTTCCTGCATTCAGGGGTGAGGTACAACACACCGAATCAATCCACGTCCTCACTAACAGTGCACTACGGGGTCCATCACCATGTTTACGGCCTAACAGTCAGTCTTCATCTCATCTCAGCGCTCAGGACAGTGTTGTGATGCATGTGTGGTTGTGTTCCAACAATACAGTGACTAATATATCACCCTTCCATTAAAACTGAGTTTCATTATTTTCAATTACGGAGTTTCTCTGTCTAGCATTGTACAGCCACATCGCTGATGAAGACCACTTGTTTTGCTCCTCCAAGAACTCTAATGATCGTCAACCTGAGTCTCCATACACTGAGGAACCTGGAGGAACGTCTCAGCAGGCTAGTGAATGTCGCTGTGGTTCACCGTGTAGAACGTGATAATAACACAGTCAACGGAGCTTAGAGGAAAGAGACCAAAACAATAGTGGTGTGAGTGTGTGTCTCACTCACTCACTCACTCACACACTCACACACACACACACACACACACACACACACTAGGAGTGGGACTTACATTCGGCTTGCTTCTGGGTTTTCTATTTCAGGCTCCTCGTAGTCTCTAGTTGAACAACAGACAGGACGATCAGACACACACAGAGGACACGCGGTGCTGCATTACTACAGAGTCTGTTCAATTTGTCAATATCACAACTCGTGTCATTTACATATCGCTCGTGCCTCGGGGACGATGAGAAAAGGACACGCGCTAAGCTAAAGAGCCACATTTGAGTCGGTGCGTTAACCTCAGCATGATTACTCTGCTAAATGAGTAGCACAGTTAACACACGTTCATTTAAGAACATCTTACATTCTTTAACAGTCAGGAGACAGACAGGGACCTGAAGACCCTGACGCTGATTTAGCACGCTAATGTAGCAGAAACTAGCTAGCACGCTGGCCTTATTCTAAATAGTATTCATGCGGAGCTGACGCTTCTGAAGTAAAAACAGTGTTCACTCTTTAATACACCGATGCTTGCTACGAACTGTGTCTCACTACGCCGATACGAACAACAGCGCGATAGAGAGTAGCAGTAGCAGCAACATCTAGCTAGCTATCGGTATCGGCGGTTCTGCTAGCATCCCCGGCAGCCCCGACTCTTTCCTGTCGGCGTCCGCACCTATATGGTCCTCCTGCGGGGCTGGTCTCGGCCTGTGGTGGCGCACACTCACAGTCCTCCTTCTCGTCGGAATTCATACGAGACTTTCTCCTCTGTTGTTCGTTATCCTGTCGCTCTCTGTGGTTCTGTCGAGTCCTCCGCAGATTGATCACAACTTTAAAAGTCTGAACCGGCAGCGACGAAGGATCTTTTATTCAAAACTCCCTTCACGGCCTTCCTACAGCAGGCTCTTCGCTCTGCCTGAGGTTCACAGCCATCTTGACTTCACCGTCAACCTGCGTCCCACAATGCACTGCGCTCTAACTCAAGTAGCGGACGTGCTGGAATGGATCACACGCTCCGAGGATCTGGACTGACTCAGTCCACGCTTCTTATTCTTTATTTACACAGAATATGTGTACATTATACTGTGATTTATTATATCATATTATAACGGACACATTGCAACAATTCAACAATACAGTGAACTACGTTCTCCACATTTTCTTGTGATCTTTTTAAACATGAACTGTTTAAGACAGCCGTCTGTCCTAGCTGGAATAACCTCTTCCTGTTAGATACAGGTGCACACAGGATCACACCCGCCATTGAAATGAAATGTTTGCCCATAGATCTAGAAAACAACCAGTGTTCCTAGGCTGGAATATCACCACCAATTAAACGTGTTGTAACTGTAAAGAGGAAACGTTACAGAAGCCCTCCACTGAGCAGGACTTACGACCCTAGAACTAGTTTTTTTTTTACCCATTTTAGTCAAAGTTAAACTTCTAGTGTGTCTACATTGTGTCCAGTTATTACTTATGCACAGTGGAAGACAGAGGGCAGTGACAACCTGCTAGACCAACTCTACTCAACACCAAGTGCGAAATCAATAACCAGGAGATCAGAAGGAGCAGAGTCACAACTCATTCAGAGCTCTGTCTTTTTTTCACTGTGACAAACAGCTTTCTCACATGGTAGAGTGAAGGTTTGGACCAGTTTCAACCAGTTTCAACCATCTTCTTGGTTGATTCATATGTGATTGTGTGGCTGTCTGCCCAGGTGTTCACCTCTTTGAAGTGAATGTGATATCTGTCTTCAAAAACCATCTGTAATTAGCAAGATCATAAGAAATTGAAGGCTAAATGCAAACAGGTGGACAGTCATGGAAAATTACAAGCATTATGCAAATATCATTCTGTGTTTTCCATCACCTGCGCAAGAGATTCATTCTTTTACCAAATAAATTGATTCCAAAAATTAAATCGTTTTTTTAGTGGGTGCAATTTACAAAAAAGAAAACTAAACCTCTGACCAGAGTTTATTATTATTCATATTAATTCATCTTTAGCTGCATTTAGAAAAATACTCCAGCTGGGCGGGAAAGCAGCGGAACTGGCAACCCTAGCCAGCAGGTCCGTGTGCACACTTTGAGCACGAGCCTTAACGAAGCGGCGACCTGGCTGAGCGGAGACACACCACGAGAGAGACGGTCATCATATTCCACGCGAGAAGCATTTGATAAGGTAAGGCCATGGACGTTTGTTGAATTTATAGTTTTTCTACATATCAGAATGAATATTTTGACATTTATTCTATTTTATTGTTCACGCGGAGCTACCTGACTCAGCTAATGTTACTCAGCTAATGTTACCTGACTTAGCTAATGCTACCTGACTCAGCTAATGCTACCTGACTTAGCTAATGCTACCTGACTCAGCTAATGTTACCTGATTTAGCTAATGCTACCTGACTCAGCTAATGTTACTCAGCTAATGTTACCTGACTTAGCTAATGCTACCTGACTCAGCTAATGCTACCTGACTCAGCTAGCGCCACACCCTGCCTGCTCTTCGAACAGGCGTTGACATTCGTATGTGGCCTTCACCTTCATACCTAATGTCAGGTTCTGCTTTCTTTCTCCGTCTATTATGTACAAATAATGCTTTTAAGTGGGTGTTGGGCTTCGTCCCGCTCTTATTTTTTTGGCTCAATATTAGCCAAAAGTATCCAAGGATAATTTTGCACTTTTATGCTAGCAAAGGAACGGGTAACGTTAGCAGTGACATTAGCTTAGTTGCTAACGTTAATTGACTGGGTAGGCTAACTTTTACTAACTGAAGTAACGGTTTTAACCTGGCGGGTCGAACGGTTGATAATTGTTCTAGCTGGTTTGCCCACAGTTAATATATGTGGTGTTTGAGTTTAACATTGTGATGGACTAATTGTGGCGTTAAGATGAGAACGAGGTCGGTGTCATGCGTCATATATCACGTGCTGGACCGACAGCGTGCTTCGCCAAAATCTTAAGAAATGCAGATTTTTACTGCTGGGAAATTAAATTAAATGAAGTAACTTCGACAAACGCACTCTTAAATGATATAGTGTATGTTACATGAACATATTTGTAATTTGTTCATACATTTGTACTAATCTATTGATTCAGGTAACCATTCCAAGCTTGTCCCACCAATGTAGTATTTCTCTTGGTCTAAAGAAAGTGCAATCATGTTACAGTACTAGCATCTGAATGTCGACTGTTTTAATTTTTTTAGGTGAAAATGGACGAGTGGGAAGAAGCGGTAAGTGGTTTGCTCATTTTGTCCAGCTTTGTTACAGCCAAGGAGCCAGACAGTATATGAATCCACTCCTCTTTACAGGAAACCTCTGCAGTAACCAGTCACACCTCCAGTGAAGGTATGTTTACCGCTCTGTATGCTAAGTGTTCAGCTTTAACAGCTTTTGCATCCACTGTGAACATGTGAAGTTACCTGTCCTTGAGCTTCTGTTGAAATCACCTTGCAACTGTACACAAAGGGTTCAGGAGGTGGAATACTGTGCTACCTATTTAAGTTAAGATGTGTTATTTGGACATGATCACTTTTAGGCACACAAGGAGGCTCCTGGAACACTGATGGTGGCGAGTTTGGAAGAGGTAAGTGTGGAAGATTGAACAATGACCGTCTCTGCCCTCGACAACATTGATCAAAGATGTTCTTCTGTTCCTCTCCAGGTCGAGGTGGAAGAGGCAGACAAGGAGGATTTAAAAGCTCAGGTTTCCATGCATCTCTCATTATTTAACAAGTAGAAAAAATATAATGTATAAATAAAATAAATCAATAAAATTACGTTTGTCTCCATAACTAGTGACATTTAACTTTTTACAGACTAAAATAAGTGAAAATGATCAATAGATTAGGAGATAATTTGATAAACTGAGGTAGTAGCATCATGATCAAGACACTTTGATAAAGTCTCAATAAATCAGTAAGCCTGAAAGTCTGCACAACTCTATGGCATTTAGTCCTCTCAAGGGCCAGTGTGTAGCATTATGGGGAATGTTTTATCAGAACTGGAATATAAATATTCCATACTATGTTTTCATTTGTGTTTAATCACCTGAAACTAAGAACAGCATAGAATGAGGCCTTCACATGGACACAGGTAGCTGGTGCTCTTCGCTGAGTCCTCCATGTACAGAATGTGGGATAACTTGATCTGTTGAGTGCAAAACTGTCACTGCCAGCTGCCCATAGGATGAGCTCTGAGGCGTTGCATCGGTTTGCACTGTGCAGCTCACGTTACTGCAGAGGACTTTTCAGTTGGTGTGCAACCACACCACTAGATGGCACCAAATCCTACACTCTGTCTCTGTGATGTTGTACTGCTGCATACTGGACTGATTCTACACTCTAGAACCACACAGTATGTGGTAGGATGTGGTGTAGTTTGGACTGTGTGGTAGGATGTGGTGTAGTTTGGACTGTGTGGGGTAGGATGTGGTGTAGTTTGGACTGTGTGTGGTAGGATGTGGTGTAGTTTGGACTGTGTGGGGTAGGATGTGGTGTAGTTTGGAGTGTGTGGTGTAGTTTGGACTGTGTGGTAGGATGTGGTGTAGTTTGGACTGTGTGGTGTAGGATGTGGTGTAGTTTGGACTGTGGTGTAGGATGTGGTGTAGTTTGGAGTATGTGGAGTAGGATGTGGTGTAGTTTGGAGTGTGTGGTGTAGTTTGGACTGTGTGTGGTAGGATGTGGTGTAGTTTGGACTGTGTGGTAGGATGTGGTGTAGTTTGGACTGTGTGTGGTAGGATGTGGTGTAGTTTGGACTGTGTGTGGTAGGATGTGGTGTAGTTTGGACTGTGTGTGTGGTAGGATGTGGTGTAGTTTGGACTGTGTGTGTGGTAGGATGTGGTGTAGTTTGGTGTAGTAGAATGTTGTGATCTAACGTTGGTGCTCTTTGTTTTGTAGGTGGGGATGACGACGGTAAGCAGTGTGCAGCATTATGCTAATTAGGGTCAGTTGCTCAGTCCTCGGTGCTTGTGACCCTCCAGCCTGCTCTTTACAGATGGAGGCAGCTGGAACAGTGGAGCAGCAGAAAGACGTGGAGGCAGAGGTGAGACATGAGACGCATGTATTGGTCTACTTTGGATTAGACTGAGTGGTAGTCCCTGAAGTGTGAGGACCAAAAGGCTGGGAGTTGGGAGTAAATGTTGAATACTTGAAGGATGGTGTGAGCTTACGTCCTCATACTGTCTGTACTGTAGAATAGGGATGTACTGTTAGAGTTGGATGTGTTCCAACATGTCTTTTCTTCTCACCTCTGCTCTCTGTTAATGCATGTTTGTGTGAGGGTGGGGGCTGAGCCACACGGCGTCAGAGAGAATTATAATTCTAAAAACAAACATGTATCATCCTCTTCACATAGTTCTAGTGATATCAGTCAGCGTAAACGGATAATTAGACCTGGAATTCCATATCTGTAGACTTTAGACTCTAGTCCTCTGAAGCCTTCACAGAGGCTCGACACTGCTCTCTGAAGCACTCGGCTCGTCGTTGAAAAGGTTTCCAACAGTTTCATGAAACCTACACGACCACAAACATTCCAAGTATCCTCCCAGATTAAACCTTGTGAACAATATGAAGAGTATTAGCTCTTTATTTGGTGTCAATTGTCCGGTTTTTAACTCGACTGAAAGCTTCACACTGTTCCTGAAAAGTGTCCTGAACGCCTGTTTTTTCCATCAGGACGCAGCAGAGGATTTGGTGGGATGGATCGCAATGACTCCAATGGTAATGTAGTGTTTGTTACTGAGGCCACTGGACTCACTGTAGTCTGAGTGCAACTCTTCTGAGACGTGTCCGCTGACCACATGAACTGTCTTTCACAGGAGACGAAGGAGTTCATGAGAACGGTAGGGAGACGCTCAAAGTACAGAAACACTGGTCTGGTGACTGATTTAAACTTGAAGCTGTCATCAACTGCTGAACAGGGTTTAGAGGAGGAAGAGGCAGCAGAGGAGGCTTCAGACGAGGTATGTCTTGATGCAGCCCTGTTATTATTATTATTATTATTATTATTATCATAATATATATTCATTCTAAGTGATGCAGGGCATGAAGTTGGTTTTCTGAAGTGTATTGCTGACTCAGTAATGTATTGAAGGTGATGACCATGGTGCCAGAGGAGGCTTTGGAGGAGGTAAGGGAGCATCACCTTCCTTTGGCTGATTAACCCTGAAGTCATGGTTTCATGTCGGAGAATGTCCAGTGTGTCTTCTGTCTGCAGGCTACCGGGGGAAGGATGAGGACATCTTTGCTGGTGGTTGTAATGGTTTGATGATGGATTGATTTTTAGCCTGTCAGTTGAGATCTGAACCACTTCACTCATGTGACTTCTGTGTCTCATACAGGGGAAGCTAAAGATCCAGAGAAGGATGAACCCGATGGTGAAAGTAAGTGAGTGGACTGTTGAATGTACGCGTATGCACCAGTCCTGCAGCGTGATTAAGCCGTTACACTCGTGACCCTCAGGACCCAGGGTCACGTACGTTCCCCCGACCCCCACTGATGACGAGGACTCCGTCTTTGCCCACTATGAGAGAGGCATCAACTTTGACAAGTACGATGACATATTGGTGGAGGTCAGCGGACCCAACGCGCCACAGGCCGTCGTGGTGAGGAGTGCTGCAGTAACAAGTTCATTCATGAACAGCTGCTGCTCTGTTTGTAACATAATCCGTTAAAGATGCAATTTACAATGTATTGACTTGATGATGAATCATTCGTCATCAAAGTGATTCTGTCCCTGGTGTGAGGGTACCAGTCTGTGGGCCTGAACTAGGATGTGACGCAAACACCCTGATGGCATCCCGTATGGACTGTCTGTCTGGTTCTTCTTCTTCAGACCTTTGACGAGGCGGCGCTGTGCGAGTCCCTGAGGAGAAACGTCAGCAAGTCCGGTTACGTGAAGCCCACCCCCGTGCAGAAGCACGGCATCCCAATCATCTCTGCTGGGAGAGACCTCATGGCCTGTGCCCAGACTGGATCTGGCAAAACGGTGAGAGGGGGGGGGGTAGAGCCTAGACTAGAGTGGTGCACCGGATCAGATCAGCACAAAGGTCAATGGTAATAGTGTCTCATTGAGGATTGAAGCGGCTGCTCCACCAGACTCAGACTACATCTATTTGTCCCAAATCATTTCAGCCATAAACCTCACTAGTTCTGAATGTTATCCTCTATACTCTGAGTTCTTTATATTCAAATGATGAGGAGAGATTGATTAAAACTAGTCTAGTCATCATTAGTGTCATGATGTACAACAATGTGCTCAGAGCTCGATCATTAGGGCCCGAGCACCGACGTAGTCGGAGCGGAGGACCTATTGTTATTTCAAATTTTTTTTATTATTATTATTATTATTAGGGCCCGAGCACCGACGTAGTCGGAGCGAAGGACCTATTGTTATTCTAATGTTTTTTATTATTATTAGGGCCCGAGCACCGACGTAGTCGGAGCGGAGGACCTATTGTTATTCTAATGTTTTTTATTATTATTATTAGGGCCCGAGCACCGACGTAGTCGGAGCGGAGGACCTATTGTTATTCTAATGTTTTTTTATTATTATTATTATTATTATTATTATCGTACCAGTTTCATCGCAAAAAGGAGGTGCTTGGGATACTGGGAATCTTTTGAAATTTGGCACAAAATTCAATCGTGGTGAAAATTCCAGTATTATTGGGGTGTCCAGCTGCGGCATGACATTTTGGCTCGATAGCGCCCCCTACAGAGTAGCTCCAACTTTGGGTTTGACCTAGCTGTATGAAATTTGGTAGGTATGTGGAACGTGATGGGACGTACAAAAAAGTCAAAAGGAGGTATATCCTAAACCCAACAGGAAGTCGGCCATTTTGAATTTTATGACGTTTTTGGACCGTTTCAAGGCACCGTACTTTAACGAACTCCTCCTAGAGATTAAACCCGATTGCCTTCAGATTTGGTCAGTATGCTCTTGAGACCTTGGCAGTGAAACGATACTCAAAGATCAAAAAGTTATCAAACAATGTGTCCGTGGCGTGGCGGCAAAAAAACACCATTCGCCATGAAACAGGAAGTTGTTGTAACTCGGCTGTACATTGCCTAATCTGCTCCAATTTTCTCAGATGTCATAACATCCTGACCCTGAACACATGTATATGACAATTTTGAATCATAGTAATAGCGCCACCTAGTGGCAACAGGAAGTCATAGGTTGTGTACTTTGACACCCTACTGCTCACAGATTAATCGGATCCCTCTCAAATTTTGTCACAAAAGCCTTAAGACCTTGATAATGCTTCATTGTGAAAATTGTAGGAAGTTGTCAAAGCGTGGCGACGTGGCGGCTCTGCGAATTTCGATCCTTCGCCATGAACGAATAAACTGATGTAACTCGACTCCGCATCATCAGATCTTTACCAGATTTCACATGTTTGATTAAACTCCAGGCCTGAAGACATCTGCAAGCCAATTTTGAATCATAGTCATAGCGCCACCTACTGGCAACAGTAAGTTAAAGTCTTTATACTTTGGCTTGTTTCACTTAGTTGGAAAATCAGATCAACATCAAATTTGTTCCACACAAATGTAAGAAGTTCATAATGCCAGTTCTCTAAGCTTTTGATGTTTCGTCGAACGCCGTTGCCGTGGTAACGCAGTCTTCGCCGTGAAAAACGATGGTCATTTGGAGAGGTTAAAGAAGCTCGAAACACAAGCAAACTTGACACACAGATCACAAGGCCAAAATGTAGTTCTATAATATGATTTTATTCAATCAGAGTGTTAAATCGGCTCAATAGCGCCCCCTACAAAATTTTGACGAAGCAGCCCTTGCAGTACGTTTCACATAGATTAACAAAATTTGGTAGGCACATGTATCACATGTGGACTTAAATAAAAGTCTCTTGGGGCCATGCCCTAAACCCAACCGGAAGTCAGCCATTTTGAATTTAGTCTGAATTTCTAGTGTTGTTTTTTCAATTTCCAGGCGCTCTACTTTAACGAACTCCTCCAAGAGATTAAACCCGATTGCCTTCAGATTTGGTCAGTATGCTCTTGAGACCTTGGCAGTGAAACGATACTCAAAGATCAAAAAGTTATCGAACTATGTGTCCGTGGCGTGGCGGCAAAAAAACACCATTCGCCATGAAACAGGAAGTTGTTGTAACTCGGCTGTACATTGCCTAATCTGCTCCAATTTTCTCAGATGTCATAACATCCTGACCCTGAACACATGTATATGACAATTTAGAATCATAGTAATAGCGCCACCTAGTGGCAACAGGAAGTCATAGGTTGTGTACTTTGACACCCTACTGCTCACAGATTAATCGGATCCCTCTCAAATTTTGTCACAAAAGCCTTAAGACGTTGATAATGCTTCATTGTGAAAATTGTAGGAAGTTGTCAAAGCGTGGCGACGTGGCGGCTCTGCGAATTTCGATCCTTCGCCATGAACGAATAAACTGATGTAACTCGACTCCGCATCATCAGATCTTTACCAGATTTCACATGTTTGATTAAACTCCAGGCCTGAAGACATCTGCAAGCCAATTTTGAATCAAAGTCATAGCGCCACCTACTGGCAACAGAAAGTTAAAGTCTTTATACTTTGGCTTGTTTCTCTTAGTTGGAAAATCAGATCAACATCAAATTTGTTCCACACAAATGTAAGAAGTTCATAATGCCAGTTCTCTAAGCTTTTGATGTTTCGTCGAACGCCGTTGCCGTGGTAACGCAGTCTTCGCCGTGAAAAACGATGGTCATTTGGAGAGGTTAAAAAAGCTCGAAACACAAGCAAACTTGACACACAGATCACAAGGCCAAAATGTAGTTCTATAATATGATTTTATTCAATCAGAGTGTTAAATCGGCTCAATAGCGCCCCCTACAAAATTTCAATGAAGCAGCCCTCGCAGTACGTTTCACATAGATTAACAAAATTTGGTAGGCACATGTATCACATGTGGACTTAAATAAAAGTCTCTTGGGGCCATGCCCTAAACCCAACCGGAAGTCAGCCATTTTGAAATTTGTATGAATTTCTAGTGTCGTTTTAGACATTTCCAGGGGCTCTACTTTAACGAACTCCTCCTAGGGAATTAATCCGATCAACTTAGAATTTGGTCAGAACAATCTAAAGACCGTAGCGATTAAAAGTTACTAAAAGCTTGAGGTTTCATCAAACAACATGGACTTGGTGTAGCAGCCATTTTACATGGTTCGCCATCATCCACCAAGCTGTTGTAACTCAACTGTACTTTGACAAAACTGTCCCAAACTTGACATGCTTGATTACCGTCATGATTTTAGGACTTTTGCATGCCAATATTAACTCATAGTCATAGCACAACCTACTGGCAACCACAGAAGTAAGCAGGATTCTTTAATTACAGCAGCCCAAACACTGAATTTATTTAAAGGGTTCGTGTGCACACCATGAGAAAAAGACTTCTCTGATTTAAATATGTGCAAACTAAGATGCATGGAGAGCAAAAGTTCGACAACAGTGGTTCTCAAACCATGTCAGTGGGCATTAGTATAAATGATCTGTCCAGAGCTTCTACATGAAAATCACGTTAAATGTTACAATGAATGCTTCACACTACAATCTAAAGTTATAGAAGAGCTTAAAATGAAAACAGTGTTACATTAAAGTGTTCAAGTAAAAGTAAATGACAATACTGCTCTGTTAACTTTCATGTAAGTTCAAATACAATCAGCAGGACACTGCAGGGAGTTGAACCCCATCCCAGTAAACTGACGGTCTGTTATTTTATAAACACTGAAACACATTCACACATGTTCATTTTCTTAATGATCTTAACAGGCTTACATTTATGATTGTATCGGAGGTACACTCAAAACATTTGAGGCTTAAGACCTGGCAACATGATCTTGCTACGCTGCTGGTTGAGGCAGGAAATACTGTTTAACTCGTGCACGCAATGTATGATGGTCACAGAAATGCATGGCCGCGTCAACCAGAGTCCTGCCAGTACCCTCGACGTGCGTGAAGTTGCGAGGGCCCGATCAATGCTGCTTGCAGCTTTAATTATTATTATTATTATTATTATTATTATTATTATTATTAGGGCCCGAGCACCGACGTAGTCGGAGCGGAGGACCTATTGTTATTCTAATGTTTTTTTATTATTATTATTATTATTATTATTAGGGCCCGAGCATCGACGTAGTCGGAGCGGAGGACCTATTGTTATTCTAATGTTTTTTATTATTATTATTATTATTATTATTATCGTACCAGTTTCATCACAAAAAGGAGGTGCTTGGGATACTGGGAATCTTTTGAAATTTGGCACAAAATTCAATCGTGGTGAAAATTCCAGTATTATTGGGGTGTCCAGCTGCGGCATGACATTTTGGCTCGATAGCGCCCCCTACAGAGTAGCCCCAACTTTGGGTTTCACCTAGCTGTATGAAATTTGGTAGGTATGTGGAACGTGATGGGACGTACAAAAAAGTCAAAAGGAGGTATATCCTAAACCCAACAGGAAGTCGGCCATTTTGAATTTTATGACGTTTTTGGACCGTTTCAAGGCACCGTACTTTAACGAACTCCTCCTAGAGATTAAACCCGATTGCCTTCAGATTTGGTCAGTATGCTCTTGAGACCTTGGCAGTGAAACGATACTCAAAGATCAAAAAGTTATCAAACAATGTGTCCGTGGCGTGGCGGCAAAAAAACACCATTCGCCATGAAACAGGAAGTTGTTGTAACTCGGCTGTACATTGCCTAATCTGCTCCAATTTTCTCAGATGTCATAACATCCTGACCCTGAACACATGTATATGACAATTTTGAATCATAGTAATAGCGCCACCTAGTGGCAACAGGAAGTCATAGGTTGTGTACTTTGACACCCTACTGCTCACAGATTAATCGGATCCCTCTCAAATTTTGTCACAAAAGCCTTAAGACGTTGATAATGCTTCATTGTGAAAATTGTAGGAAGTTGTCAAAGCGTGGCGACGTGGCGGCTCTGCGAATTTCGATCCTTCGCCATGAACGAATAAACTGATGTAACTCGACTCCGCATCATCAGATCTTTACCAGATTTCACATGTTTGATTAAACTCCAGGCCTGAAGACATCTGCAAGCCAATTTTGAATCATAGTCATAGCGCCACCTACTGGCAACAGTAAGTTAAAGTCTTTATACTTTGGCTTGTTTCTCTTAGTTGGAAAATCAGATCAACATCAAATTTGTTCCACACAAATGTAAGAAGTTCATAATGCCAGTTCTCTAAGCTTTTGATGTTTCGTCGAACGCCATTGCCGTGGTAACGCAGTCTTCGCCGTGAAAAACGATGGTCATTTGGAGAGGTTAAAAAAGCTCGAAACACAAGCAAACTTGACACACAGATCACAAGGCCAAAATGTAGTTCTATAATATGATTTTATTCAATCAGTGTTAAATCGGCTCAATAGCGCCCCCTACAAAATTTCAACGAAGCAGCCCTCGCAGTACGTTTTACATAGATTAACAAAATTTGGTAGGCACATGTATCACATGTGGACTTAAATAAAAGTCTCTTGGGGCCATGCCCTAAACCCAACCGGAAGTCAGCCATTTTGAATTTAGTCTGAATTTCTAGTGTCGTTTTTGCAATTTCCAGGCGCTCTACTTTAACGAACTCCTCCCAGGGAACTAATCAGATCAACTTAGAATTTGGTCAGAACAATCTAAAGACCTTTGTGATTAAAAGTTACTCAAAGCTTGTTTCGTGAAATGCCGTTGCCGTGGCGACGCATTCCTCGCCATGAAAAACAAAGGTGTTTTTGAGGGGCTAAAAATACTCGAAACAAAATCAAACTTGTCACACACATTTAAAATCCTGAATGTAGTTATCTGATGTGATTTTAATGCTTCAGAGTGGCAACTCGGCTCGATAGCGCCCCCTACAATATTTTGACGATGCAGCCCTTGCAGTACGTTTCACCTAGATGTATGAAATTAAGTAAGCAGGTGTATCACATGTAGACTTAAAAAAAAGTCTTAGGGGTCCATGCTCTAAACCCAACCGGAAGTCAGCTAATTTGAATTTTGTATGAATTTCTTGTGGTTTTATTTCCTTTTCCAGGTGCTGCACTACGAACTCCTCCTAGGGAAATAATCCGATCAACTTAGAATTTGGTCAGAACAACCTAAAGACCTTAACGATTAAAAGTTACTAAAAGCTTGATGTTTCATCGGATAACATGGACTTGGTGTCGCGGCAATTTTACATGATTCGCCATCATCCATCAAGCTTTTGTAACTCAACCTTACTTTGTCAAAACTGCCCCAAACTTGACATGCTTGATTGCTGTCGTGATTTTAGGACTTCTGCATGCAAATATTAACTCATAGTCATAGCGCCACCTACTGGCAACCACGGATGTAAACAGAATTCTATCATAACAGCGGCCCAAACAGGGTTTGTGGGCACACCATGAGAAAAAGACTTCTCTGATCTAAATATGTGCAAACTAAGATGCTTGGAGAACAAAAGTTAATCAACAGTGTTTTTCAAACCATGTCAGTGGGCATTAGTATAAATGATCTGTCTAGAGCTTCTACATGAGAATCAGGTTAAATGTTACAATGAATGCTTCACACTACAATCTAAAGTTACAGAAGAGCTTAAAAAACATGAAAACAGTGTCAAATTAAAGTGTTCAAGTAAAAACAAATGACACTGCTGTTCTGTTAACTTTCATGTGAGTCCAAATACAATCAGTAGGACACTGCAGGGAGTTGAACTCCATCCCAGTAACCTGACAGTCTGTTATGTTACAAATACTGAAGCACATTCACACGTTCATTTTCTTAATGATCTTAACAGGCTTACATTTATGATTGTATCGGAGGTACACTCAAAACATTTGAGGCTTAAGACCTGGCAACATGGTCTTGCTATGCTGCTGGTCGACGCAGGAAATATCATGTAACTTGTGCATGCAGTGTATGATGGTCACAGAAATGCATTGCCGCATCAACCAGAGTCCTGCCAGTACCCTTGACGTGTGTGACGTTGCGAGGGCCCGATCAATGCTGCTTGCAGCTTTAATTCATCTCATATTATTTCATATTCATGTGAAGACGTCTCCTAAACACTACTGGATTTATTCTAGTTTATCACCAAAACTCCATTTCACTGATGACATGTGAACACATCATCGTAACACTCGTTAGCAGAGATCAGCACCTAGAGCAGCAGGACTTCAGACCCTGATCACATCTTTAGGTCACACTAGGTGAGCCACTACTAGACCTGCACGGATCATCGGCTGCTGATGGTTGAGCTCCTGTAATGTGTTTCCTGTTCACTTGGATGGAGAGTTTTCCGAAGCCTTTATTGTAAATGGAGGATGGATTCTTCCTCCTCCAGGCTGCGTTCCTGCTCCCCATCCTGCAGCAGCTGATGGCAGACGGTGTGGCAGCCAGTTCCTTCAGTGAGCAGCAGGAGCCTGAAGCCATCATCGTGGCCCCGACCAGGGAGCTCATCAACCAGATCTACCTGGAGGCCAGGAAGTTTGCCTTTGGGTATGTTCAGACCAGTAGTGTCCGGCCGCTTTCATTCAACGAGGAGGTGTGGATGTTTGTGCTTCACAATGTATTTTTGATTAATTTTCAGTTTTAGAAGGAAGATTTCCAGTCTTTCTATCTATACATTTAGAGTTTGGCCCAACCCCCTAATGTCCATCTTTGTGCCCGTTGTGCTGGTTCTAATGGGAGTCCTTCGCCTGTTGTAGGACGTGTGTGCGTCCAGTAGTGGTCTATGGTGGAGTCAGCACTAGTCACCAAATCAGAGACATCTTCAGGGGCTGCAATGTCCTCTGTGGAACACCAGGCAGACTGCTGGATGTGATTGGCAGAGGAAAGGTAAATGCGTTCAGTGTGTCAGTCGGTCTTTGGGTGGAGGCGTTCTCTGTGACTGGATGGTGTTTGTGCTCCAGGTTGGGTTGACTAAGCTGCGGTACTTGGTCCTGGATGAGGCTGACCGGATGTTGGATATGGGTTTTGAGCCCGACATGCGCCGCCTGGTGGGCTCCCCTGGACTGCCGTCCAAAGAGAACCGTCAGACTCTGATGTTCAGCGCCACCTACCCTGAGGACATCCAGAGGTCTGCTCCGTCTTCAGCCGCACCGTGTGCTGTAGAAGTGAGCGTGTGTCACAGGCTAATGTGTGTTTGCAGGTTGGCGGCCGACTTCCTCAAGACCGACTATTTGTTCTTGGCTGTGGGTGTGGTGGGCGGAGCCTGCAGCGACGTGGAGCAGACGTTTATCCAAGTCACCAAGTTCTCCAAGAGGGAGCAGCTCCTCGACATCCTCAAGACTACAGGTACCGTCTTCTGTAGCCGGTTCACCAAGGACAACCATGTACCATGAATATCTAGAGTCCCGTCAGCTGAAACTAGACATGGATGACTTCAGCAGATCCACATGTGCTCCATAAAGGTGCCATTGCTCCAGAGCATGATGTAGCTCTTGTAGGACTGAATATGTACCATGACCTGGTGTTTGTCTTAGTCTTCATTTAGATGTTTTTGCAAGGCTTCAAAGCTGCATTCTCTCTAGTGTCCACCAGGGGACGACTCCTCTGCTTGTATAGAAGTCTAGTCTAAAATGACTCTACTTCTCTCTTGATTAATTCCCTCAGTAAACACGAGTTTATGCTCTCTGTCTCTAGTTTACAGTCTTCTTCAATACATCATGATGTTCATTTAGAGTCAAACAGACCATGAAGCAGGGGGTGCTTTAGGGGCGGGGCTACACGGTGATTGACAGGTCTCTGAACCCGGGTCTTACAACCCACAGTCCACAAACAATGGGGGACATCACGGTGACCGAGTCCACTTCTTATCCAGCTGTGGTTTTTGCAGGAACGGAGCGCACCATGGTCTTTGTGGAGACCAAGAGACAAGCGGATTTCATCGCCGCTTTCTTGTGCCAGGAGAAGGTTCCAACTACCAGCATTCACGGGTCAGTGGCGGGTCAGTGGTGTGTCTACAGGACGTAGAGTGATCTGTAGGTCTGAATGCGTCCAGCACTGTGTTGTTGTCTCTCAGTGACCGTGAGCAGCGGGAGAGGGAACAGGCTCTGGCAGATTTCCGCTTTGGCAAATGTCCGGTCCTGGTGGCGACCTCTGTAGCTGCCCGCGGTCTGGATATTCCAGATGTACAGCATGTGGTGAACTTTGACCTCCCCAACAACGTTGATGAATACGTCCACCGCATTGGGAGAACTGGCCGCTGTGGAAACATTGGGAGGGCGGTGTCTTTCTACGACCCCGACTCTGATAACCAGTTGGCCCGCTCCCTCGTCGCCGTCCTGTCCAAGGTGAGAGCGTTGGCTTCATCACACATGGTGCTGGGCCTGTTAGTTATTAACATTAGTGTGTGTGTGTGTGTGTGTGTGTGTGTGTGTGTGTGTGTGTGTGTGTGTGTGTGTGTGTGTGTGTGTGTGTGTGTGCACACTTGGATGGACAGGCGCAGCAGGAGGTGCCCTCGTGGTTAGAGGAGTCTGCGCTCACCAGCGGTGGACCTTCAGGTTTCAACCCCCCCAGGAGGGGCTTTGCCTCCACAGACTCCAGGAAGGTAACTGGGTCCTGTGTCCTCGCACTGCGTCCTCTGTCCTCACCCTGCGTCCTGTGTCCTCACACTGTCCTGTGTCCTCACCTTGCATTCTCTGTCCTCACACGGCGTCCTCTGTCCTCACACTCTGTCCTCACCCTGCATCCTCACCCTGTGTCCTCAGGGAGGATCTTTCCAAGAGAAGGATGTGAGGAGCCAGCCGGCTGCTCAGCCTGCAGAGGAGGAGGAGGAATGGGAGTAGAGCAGCAACACCCAGCTTTGACTTGAGTTATTTTTCTTTTAAGGTGTTCAGCTTGTTGTAGTTTTATCAAAGAATTTTTGTTTGAAGACTAGATGAAGTTTAAAATTGTGAAAAGTCAAAACTTCAAGGTGTCCAATTGTATTTTGTGTCTTCAAGGATAAAGGTCACAAATAAATGCATGTTTGTTCAAAGCAAAGCCTACTTTTATTGTCTTGGGTTACATTGAAGGCGTTTGATCCTCTGAAGCGAGTCCTCTCTAAAACACCCAAAGTCCATTCTAGAAATGGAGAAGTGTCATGTGACATGGAGCGATGATTTTAGAAGGATTGGGATTGAGAGCCGTCTGAATTGATTCCAGTGGAGTCGCACATTATAGGGAAGTGAAACAGCTGTTACTAGTATAACAATGGAAGTCCAAATATGAGCTAGATGCAAGATGCCATCACTGCATTTGAGCAGTGTGATGTTCGGTGGGGACAGATTGTCCACCAATGACTCCACCAGAGCACCGGCTCCTACAGACTGACCTGAGATCTGCAGGAGCCCGGTTCACTCTGAAGGACCAGTGAAGAGGACCTGTGTTGTATGAGTCTAGTCCACTAGTACAGGTAGTCCACCAGCTGATCTGGAGGTCCAGGTGTCTGTAGCAGCTTGTGGTGGAGCTCCATCAGTCCTCTAGTCCTCATCCAACAGTGAAACCTTTTGACGGTGAAGAGGAATGGTGCCGTGTGACCTCAGAGCCACAGCCAGCCGGTCCAGGCCGGTCCAGGGTCCAGGGTGTGGTTACATGGCCAGTGTTTTATCCACGGTGTTGAAGGTACTACAGATGTCAGAACATGGGCACATACCAAGTCTCTCACTGGAAGCTCCCACTATACCAGAGAAGACTTATTTGTATGTCAAATGCATTTTGCCAAAACTACCAGGATGTTCTTCTACATCCGGTTGCATTTTGCATTAGCCAGCATGGTCTCCTGGCTATTCTTACCCACAATCCTTTGCAAAGTAAACCTGACTAAGCAGGTCAAAGCTCTGATCAACTTTCAGTTATTAAAACGATGTCTTTTTTAATCTGTTATGGATACAAGTAAAGTCAAGGAGCAGAAACACTGCACAACATGTTTGGTCATTTCCATTATTAGTCTCTACAGACTGACAGCTGATCAGCTGTCAGTCTGTCACCAGGGTGAACATAGAAGACGGTTCATTGTCCTTCATGAGACGAGCACCGACGCTGGTGCTCTTGGCTGACCGGTCCTGGTCCTTCTACTTCATCTAAATAAATGGTCCACAGGGATCAGCTGTTGGAACATGTTTTGATAAGATGGACCTGAATGAGCGGCTTGGTAGTGGTTGTGACAGAACTCTCTGATCATGTCCTCTCACTGTGTGGACCGACACTGTTGTACTGGTTTTCACCTCTAAATCATCCTGCTCATAAGTGTTAGAGTATCAAACAGCTTATAAGCTCACAGTGCTGTCATGCTGTAGTGTGTTGATGTTCATGTGCTACTGCTGGAGGACATGCTGGTGTGTCCTCTGTTGTCTCCAGGCCAGAAGATGTCTGGATGTGAGGGGGAACTGGTCCTACATACTACAATACCCATGAGCCTTTGCTGTAGGGACAGGAAGCTAGTGAGTGGAACGAAGTACTCCTGTACTCAATAGGCTACTATATACTGGAGTACAAATACAAGGAGTACTTGTATTCCCATTATGAAGTCCCGCCCATCGCTTCCACAGTCATTTTGATTGGTCAGCTTCCTGTTGTCCGTTTCAAACCACCGGAAGCTGCAGAAATGAAATGTAGCCGCGCGTGAAGGAAACCGTCGTAAACACAACAGCAACAGCTGCGCTAGTTCAGCATGAAAGGAACCGCCAGAAGCAAGGTAAGACCACGGACTCCGGGTCCCAGTCTCTGAGTAAGACCACGGTCTCCTGGTCCCAGTCTCTGAGTAAGACCACGGTCTCTGGTCCCAGTCTAAGTAAGACCACGGTCTCCGGGTCCCAGTCTCTGAGTAAGACCACGGTCTCTGGTCCCAGTCTCTAAGTAAGACCACGGTGTCCGGGTCCCAGTCTCTGAGTAAGACCACGGTCTCCTGGTCCCAGTCTCTGGGTAAGACCGCCTCAAGTCAAACATCCACAACCTGAAGCTAAAGCTAGCTAGCTGCGTGTCCACGGCTCTGGTTCTGTACCGTTAGCTTGACTGTGACTGCTGCTGTCTGCGTGGACACATCTACACGGGAGACGTGGGTTACGTCACCGTGACGTCGCTTTGATGGGGTCCCAGCTGTAGCTTTATTAAAGAGCAGGGCTGTAGTTTAGTGCAGTGTGTATCAACAGAATATGTCCACGGAGGCTGTCTTAGAAATGAATAATGGTCCACATCAGCAGCGTAATATATAAGTTCCACACTGCTCAAGGCTTTCAGAAGTACTCCTGCCTCAGCTCCAGGGTCTGCTGTAGACCAGTACTGTGGGTAGACCGGGTGGAGCAGTGCTGACGTGCTGCCTGTGACCTGCAGGTGGTGACATCAGGGAGGCTGACAGGAGGACAGCGGTCCAGGAGACGGTGAGTCCTCTGGCCTTTAGTCCCCGTACTACTGGAGACACTGCACCGCCCCACTCTCACACCGGGCTCCTCTCCCTGTGGTGATAGGGGGACTCCAGATCCAGGACCAGCAGCCTGCCCCGGACCAGCCTACTCTCTGTACTCCACATCCACAGACTCTGAAGAGCAGGTAATGATGATGATGATGATGATGATGATGAAGACCCAAAGACTCCAGATGGGAGATGATGTCATCTGTATGATGTCATCTGAAGAGGTCCGCCCCAATACAACATGTACACACACACACACACACACACACACACACACACACACACACACACACACACACACACACACACACACACCTGGCGTTTGACACAATCATGATTATGAAATACATAATGAAGTACATGAATAAGATGAAGACGTCATGTGGACTCCTCGTGATGAGGTGTTGTGTCCCCTCAGGTCTCTTCTCTCCATGAGGGTCTGGACCGGTGTGCTGCCTTGCTCACTGACATCCTTCAGGCAGAAAAGGCAGAGTTCAAGGCCGACTCCCAGAGAGGTAACCAACATCATCATCATCCATTCTCCTGAAGACATGACACCTGTCTGAATGATTCATAGTAATAGAGTGTGTGTGTGTGTGTGTGTGTGTGTGTGTGTGTGTGTGTGTGTGTGTGTGTGTGTGTGTGAGCCCTGCCAGGCCTCCTCAGAGCAGTGAAGGGTGGAGCAGCTAGATCGACACCATGTAGCTCACTCTGGAAGAAAACCATCAGGAACGCAAAGACAGGTGTGTGTGTGTGTGTGTGTGTGTGTCTGTCTGTCTGTCTGTGTGTGTGTGTGTGTGTGTGTGTGTGTGTGTGTGTGTGTGTCTCTCTACAACACTCGTTGTGTTGGTCCAGTAGTAAATGACGCACTGGTCGGTCATGGCTGCAGCGACTTCATGGTACCGGAGTCTCTGGCCCGGTTCAGAGGACAGCAGCTCTCTGGAAATGTGAAGCTGAATCCTGGAGCATTGCAGTCTCTGTACCAGGATGTGATGCTCAATGGTGTTGACTGTAGCACTAAGACCAGTACAGAGACCAGTACAGAGACCAGTACAGAGACCAGTCCTTTGTCTGATGCTTTAGGAAGTGCTGTCAGCAGTGCTGTCTCTACGATCACTGTGAATCATCCTGACTGGAACCATCACATCAGGGTGGGGTGTGTACGGCTCAGGACAGCAGGGTTCTCCAGAGGGGGATTAACAGCACAACGTCGTCGGTACCGTCCACTGAGCTTCAGTGAAGCCGTGAGCTAAAGGACACTAAAAGACTAACCCACCCAGAGAACCTGCTGCGTCCTCACAGTAGAGCTGTGTTCAGACTACATTGAGACATGATATTAAATACAGATGGTGCAGAAACAAGAGAACAAAGACATCTACAACAATGACTTCATCTCTTTCAAGGACTACACTTGATAAGAACTCTGAGCTGGGGCCCGGTACACTCTAACTAATGAGACGCAGGCTTTCAAATGAGTTCTAGTTTAGTTTAGTTTAGTTTAGGTTTAGTAATAGGCTCGAGTCAAAGATGGCTGCAGACGCAGTCTCTGCAGACGCAGTCTCATCTTACAGGAAGTTACAGCTCAAATGTCTCAGTCCTCTTTTCCACCTTCTGTTGATACCTGTTCCCTTCATCCTCCAGACCAGAGGGGGCGGCAGCCTGGACCAGGTTCCACAACTCGCCATCCTGCTGTGAAGACCTCCACCCATCCACCCCAGACCCCCACCCATCCACCTGAGAAACAGACCTCCACTTATCCACCTGAGAAACAGACCTCCATCCATCCACCTGAGAAACAGACCTCCATCCATCCACCTGAGAAACAGACCTCCACCCATCCACCCCAGACCCCCACCCATCCACCTGAGAAACAGACCTCCACCTATCCACCCCAGACCCCCACCCATCCACCTGAGAAACAGACCTCCACCCATCCACCCCAGACCTCCACCCATCCATCCCAGACCCCCACCCATCCACCTGAGAAACAGACCTCCACCTATCCACCCCAGACCCCCACCCATCCACCTGAGAAACAGACCTCCACCTATCCACCTGAGAAACAGACCTCCACCCATCCACCCCAGACCCCCACCCATCCACCTGAGAAACAGACCTCCACCTATCCACCTGAGAAACAGACCTCCACCCATCCACCCCAGACCTCCACCCATCCATCCCAGACCCCCACCCATCCACCTGAGAAACAGACCTCCACCTATCCACCCCAGACCCCCACCCATCCACCTGAGAAACAGACCTCCACCTATCCACCTGAGAAACAGACCTCCACCCATCCACCCCAGACCCCCACCCATCCACCTGAGAAACAGACCTCCACCTATCCACCCCAGACCCCCACCCATCCACCTGAGAAACAGACCTCCACCTATCCACCTGAGAAACAGACCCCCACCCATCCACCTGAGAAACAGACCTCCACCTATCCACCTGAGAAACAGACCTCCACCCATCCACCTGAGAAACAGACCTCCACCCATCCACCCCAGACCTCCATCTCCATCTCATACTGTGAGGCAGAGTGTGATAGGGAAGAGGAGGAGTCTGTTCCTGTGAGAGACGTCGATGTCCAAAGCTCAGCTGTCAGACCGACGTGGACCATGAAGATGTCCAACATGCAGCTAGAGCTTGGACAGGTTGATGATGTCCCTCAGGACTGCAGCGCGGAGACAGACAGGAAAGTGAAGACAGTTCAGTGTCTGCTTGGAGAACTCAAGGCTCTGATCGCTGGACAAGGTAACCTATCTGTCTGTCAGTGCACAATGTATGGACACAGTCATTGTCTCAGGTGTCCTCTTCAGGACATCACACACTCTATACAGAGTAGTATGTTCTCTCACGCTGTGTGTGTGTGTGTGTGTGTGTGTGTGTGTGTGTGTGTGTGTGTGTGTGTGTGTGTGTGTGTGTGTAGGCAGTGTAGCAGAGAGGCTGCTCAGTCATCTGGAGCAGACGGTGTCTTCACCACTGATGGATGCTGGTGGTTCAAACATCTGGACTGAACCACAGCTGCCGTCCCTTCACATGCAGAACTCTCAGCTCCGCAGGTACCTGAACAGAGACCCTCACCAGCTGATGTCTGCATCCACACCAGTGGGCCAAGTCAGGGGGCTTCACAATCCGTACAGCAGACGACCCCCCTGTCCTGAGACCTCGTTTAGGAAGAACTCCCACAAACCCTTTAACAGGGAAAATGGAGGAGGTGTCAGGAAGAGGGTTCAGAAGTGTAGTAGAATCACCAACATTGTGAAGGTACATATATTTATATATTGTGTGTGTGTGTGTGTGTGTGTGTGTGTGTGTGTGTGTGTGTGTGTGTCCCAGGCGTGTGAGGACTCTGAACCAGCAGTTGAAGCAGAGGGGGACAGCAGAGACTCATCAGAACCTGGAGATGCTCTGTAACCCAGAAGGTACAGTTCGGTTGTTCTCACTGAAGTCCTCCGTCAGGACTAAAGGGACGGGACTAGTTTGAGTCCTGTGTGTCTCCACAGTGTGGACTCTGCAGGAGGAGCTCAGTACTGCTCAGTCACGGCTGCAGGACCTCCAGGAGGACCTCGCAGGACTACGGAACGCCCTAGAGGACACACGGAGCCGGCTGACAGCTAGAGAGGCTGAGAATGCTCTCCTCCAAACAGGTCCACATCTAAGACCATCAGTCTCACTCTGAGCCAGCTGTAGACCAGTCACACATCTGGATCATTCTATACTGTCTATAGTGTGTGTGTGTGTGTGTGTGTGTGTGTAGACTTGGAGGCCACCAGAAGCAGGTTGCTGGACAGTGAGCGAGAGAAGAGTGAGTTGGCTTCACTCGCCCAGCAAAGACTGGAAGACATAGGAAACCTGAACAGGTAGGTGTGTGTGTGTGTGTGTGTGTGTGTGTGTGTGTGTGTGCGTTTGTCTCTGTCCGTCTGTGTCTCTGTCCGTCTGTGTCTCTCCAGAGGAGAGTGCTGAAGTTTTGAGTAGAGCAGAAAAAGTAAGTATATAATAATGATGATGATGATGATGATGATGATGATGATGATGATGATGATGATAATAATAGTAATAATAATAGTAGTAATAATAGTAATAATAATATTATAATAGTAACAATAATAATAGTAGTAGTAGTAGTAGTAGTAGTAGTAGTAGCAATAATGATAGTAATATAATCATAATAATAATAGTAAGAATGATAGTAATAGTAATGATAGTAATAATAATAGTAATAATAATCGTAGTAGTAATAATAATAGTAGTAATAATAGTAAAAAGAATCGTAGTAGTAATAATAATAATAATAGTAATAATAATCGTAGTAGTAATAATAATAATAGTAATAATTGTAGTAGTAATAATAATAATAGTAATAATAGTAATAATTGTAGTAGTAGTAGTAATAATAATAATAATAATAATAATAGTAGTAATAATAGTAATAGTAATCGTAGTAGTAATAATAATAATAGTAATAATAATCGTAGTAATAATAATAATAGTAGTAATAATAATCGTAGTAGTAATAATAATAATAGTAGTAATAATAATAATAGTAGTAATAATAATCGTAGTAATAATAATAATCGTAGTAATAATAATAATAATAGTAGTAATAATAATAGTAGTAGTAATAGGTTGTGAAGGAACTCCTTGTTCCATGTAGCACATCATTAAGAGAGAGTCACCGTGACGTCTCCTCTGTCTGCTTCAGCATCCTTCAGTGTGAACAACATTGTAACCAGCACAGACCAGATCCAGCAGAGCCCCCCACAGACCGCATCAGCCAGTTCCTGATGTCTCTGGGTCAGCCTGTGTGTGAAGGAAAGACACTGAGAGACACATCATCTCATCCTGCTGTTGGACCTCAGAGAGGGGACAAGGACCCGTCCCATGGTTCAGATGGAGTCCAGTCCCGTGTGGAGGAGCGCAGCCGTCTGTCCCGCTGCGACGTGGAGTCGCTGTGTTCTGATTGGAGCACCGAGTCGGGGTCCAGCTTCGACACCAGAGACGAGGTCTCGTTCAGAGACGGCCTGGCCGCTCTGGACGCGAGCATAGCCAGTCTGCAGAAGACCATGCAGCTGGACCTGGGGAGCTGAAGTTTTTATCCAACATGTGGTCGTATGTTTCATGATCTCGAGTCATCTTTCACACGTCAGTGAAGTGTTTTGTAATGTTTTCGTTAGTGGACAGGGTTTAGTCCCTCAGTGGAGACGCAGCTGCTCGTCCAGCATGTCTTCATGAGCTGAATAACCTGTCACGTCGCCTTACGACCTTTGTTTTATATAATGTCCTCGAAATAAACTGCTGAGTGTTTGATTAAATCCAAATTCTTTAATTCCAATGAGTCGTGGACACGCTGGGTATGTGAATAAATGATGGATTGATTAAAAAAGTGTTTTTCAATGAAAAGATCAAAGAGTCATGTTTATGAAAGTGTAAAACCTGTTTTAATATGAGAACAGCAGCAGTATAAAATACAAAAGAAGCACGCTGTCTACATGTTCATCACACAGAGTATAAAAGGACTACAGCTCTGAATTAACCCATTCATCTGCTCTAAAACAACATGAACATGTTCCCTTTGGTAGATCAAGGCGTGTCATCAACACTCCTCATAGTGCAAACAGCAGGGACAGAAGACATGTGTCTCTATGGTCCACGTCTAGAGACACATGGAGGAGATGAACAGAAGCCACCGCATCCACGCTTAAAGGAGCAGAGAGCACCCACACCAGTCTCCAGGACCACTCACACTCACTCACTCACTCACACACACACACACACACACACACACACACACACACACACACACACACACACACACACACACACACACACACACACTAGCTCTGGGTCGTGTTTAGCCTAGCTTAGCACAAAGCAGGTGAAACTGCCCAGATCTATCAAAAGTGAAAAATGTTGGAATTAATGTTTGCAAGCTAGTCACTATGAGGACGGGACAGTGAGACACTAACCCCACTATGAGGACGGGACCGTGAGACACTAACCCCACTATGAGGACGGGACCGTGAGACACTAACCCCACTATGAGGACGGGACCGTGAGACACTAAGCCCACTATGAGGACGGGACCGTGAGACACTAACCCCACTATGAGGACGGGACCGTGAGACACTAACCCCACTATGAGGACGGGACCGTGAGACACTAACCCACTATGAGGACGGGACCGTGAGGCACTAAGCCCACTATGAGGACGGGACCGTGAGACACTAACCCCACTATGAGGACGGGACCGTGAGACACTAACCCCACTATGAGGACGGGACCGTGAGGCACTAAGCCCACTATGAGGACGGGACCGTGAGACACTAAGCCCACTATGAGGACGGGACCGTGAGACACTAAGCCCACTATGAGGACGGGACCGTGAGGCACTAAGCCCACTATGAGGACGGGACCGTGAGACACTAACCCACTATGAGGACGGGACCGTGAGGCACTAAGCCCACTATGAGGACGGGACCGTGAGACACTAACCCCACTATGAGGACGGGACCGTGAGACACTAACCCCACTATGAGGACGGGACCGTGAGGCACTAAGCCCACTATGAGGACGGGACCGTGAGACACTAAGCCCACTATGAGGACGGGACCGTGAGACACTAAGCCCACTATGAGGACGGGACCGTGAGGCACTAAGCCCACTATGAGGACGGGACCGTGAGACACTAACCCCACTATGAGGACGGGACCGTGAGACACTAAGCCCACTATGAGGACGGGACCGTGAGGCACTAAGCCCACTATGAGGACGGGACCGTGAGACACTAACCCCACTATGAGGACGGGACCGTGAGACACTAACCCCGCTATGAGGACGGGACCGTGAGGCACTAACCCCACTATGAGGACGGGACCGTGAGACACTAGCCCGGGGGCAAGGGTGCAGACTACACTGCTACTGTATGTACTGCAGTCATTCTAACTGCTCCTAAACTACTACGCTTTACATTTGTCTTTCTAATCTCCAGTTGAAGCAGTCTGGCACTGGGTTAGCTCTGGGTTAGCACTGAGTTAGCAGTGAGTTAGCTCTGGGTTAGCACTGGGTCAGCACTGGGTTAGCTCTGGGTTAGCAGTGAGTTAGCTCTGGGTTAGCACTGGGTCAGCACTGGGTTAGCTCTGGGTTAGCAGTGAGTTAGCACTGGGTTAGCACTGGGTCAGCACTGGGTTAGCTCTGGGTTAGCAGTGAGTTAGCACTGGGTTAGCACTGGGTCAGCACTGGGTTAGCATTGAGTTAGCTCTGGGTTAGCAGTGAGTTTGCACTGGGTCAGCACTGGGTTAGCAGTGGGTTAGCAGTGGGTTAGCAGTGAGTTAGCACTGGGTCAGCACTGGGTTAGCTCTGGGTTAGCAGTCAGTTAGCACTGGGTTAGCAGTCAGTTAGCTCTGGGTCAGCACTGGGTTAGCTCTGGGTCAGCGTTCTTTCATTGGGTGAACGTGACCTGGATGTCTGGAGCAGGGGCTCTGGGTTTGGAAGCAGCTACTTGTTCCTTAAAGCGTGTCAGAGAGCCGTCCTCTGTCTTCATGAGTCCTGGTACAGGTGGACGCTTCCTGCCACAGCCTGCTTGTGTCTGTGCTCGTGGATGCCGCCGCCGTAGTCGCTCAGCTCCTCCGCCGTGTCTCCGAAGCCGTGGTAGTGTCCGTAATGCAGGAAGTCCCTGCAGTCGGCTCCGGTCGGTCCCCTCCAGACCGGGCGGTGTGACACGCAGCTGCTGGGACTGCCGGTCAGATGCAGGGAACCGCACGAGTCAGCAGAAGAACGCCGAGCGGGCGCTGCTGCGGCCTGCCCATTGGCTGGAGGGGAGGACCCCGAGAGGCTGTTGGGCGAGTCCGGGTCCTCCTGGTCATCATGAGGCAGAGTGTGACGGAGGTCGACGGGGACGGCTTTGGCTTTGGACAGACAAAGACAGACGCTCGTGTTACATTGCACTAATTCCTTGAGTGAGCTTAGTTTGATCAGAAGAGCTGCAGTCCCACCTGAGTTGTGTTCCTGTGGAGACTCCACGGTCATGCTCTCCAGATCCTCACCTCCACTCTGCTCCCACACACCTGGAAACATGTCTGCTCATGTCCATGTCTTCACTTGTTAAGACTTGAACTGCTAACTACCTTCTACCTAAATACAGCAGGGCGGTGTTCAGGACTGTACTGTTGCTCATACAAACAGCTCCAGAAACGACCTGCAGATGTATTTATGTTTCCATAGCAACATCCTACTCCACCTCATTTAGTCTGAAGGAACTTCTAAAAGACTCCCAGACAACTCCACTGTAGACTTCTTATTGTGTACTTGTACTTCTTTGGAAAACACTGTAGTACATTTACCTGACAGATATATGTTACTGGTTACATTTCACAAAATGTAGTAAATGAAATATGAAGCATTATTGATCTGCAGCTTCACATCAGAACCTTGAACAGACGTTGAGTAACTTCAGGTCCGTTGTTCTCAGAAGGCCTCTGTTTCTCTCTTGAGGTAGACATTTGACTGCAGTACTTTTACTACGTGGTACTTGTTGTACTCTCACAGTGTGGAGTGTAATGAGAAGGTCTTACCGTCCGCTCCCCTGGCTCTCTTCATGTGGCCGAGCTGCTCGGCCGTCAGCAGCCTCTTCCTGGTCCCGTTCAGCAGGTGCTTCTTGGTTTTGGAGATGAAGCTGAAACAGTCGAGGAAGCCGTGAAGGAGGGCCAGGTCCGCTGCCGTCTGTCCGCTGGCGTTCCTTAGACTGGACCACAAGAGGAGCGGGTGAGACCGACTACATCCTGGTCAACTTCAGTGTTTCATCTCAACAGGCTGACACCCCATCTGAGACCCTCAGAGACCTCTAGAGACCCCCAGAGACCTCTAGAGACCCCCAGAGACCTTCTGAGACCCTCTGAGACCTCCAGAGACCTTCTGAGACCCTCAGAGACCTCTAGAAACCGTCAGAGACCTCCAGTGACCTTCTGAGACCTCCAGAAACCTTCTGAGACCCCACAGGGACCCCACTGAGATGGTCCAGACTGATCTGAGCATGAAGCCTCAGCCGTATCATGCTTTAAGCAGTGGATGGAGTTAGTTAGTTCACTCCATGAATCCACTGTTCTAGACAAGAGGACGTCTCCAGCTCCACTAACTGATGAAGACGCTGAGATACTGATGAAAGCTCAGGAGAAGCCAGTAAGTGGACCTTTGTTTAATGGACGTTGTTCAAACAGTTCCATGTGAGACTCCATCATTGAGTCAAGGAGCTGTTAACAGAAGCATTTCATTGGACTCAACACAAACAGGGTCAGGGTCTGGGCTTTCATTGGGCGTTGGACGTGTTGGGGGTAGCAGACAGACCTGAGATCAGCTCATTCATTTGATCTGGTTTATATTATGTACACACCGTTGGCATTCATTTAGAGCCATGTTCATAATGAAAGGAAGTCTAGCTCTGTGTTTGGTCTCCACCACCCAGCTGCTCAATGCTCCACTCAGTCCACCTGCTGGTCTCTAGTGGACTCTACTGCTGGGACTGGGACTTCATCAGAGCTGTCACTTTCTATACGAGGATCACTTCCAACATGTTAGATACTGTCACTGCTCTTCATCCCACATTGAGCTGCAGGACATATGAATATTCATAAAACGTGCACATGGGAACGTGGGCAGTGAGGGACCCAGACTAAATCTTCATGTTGTTTAGTGGTTGAAGCTACGTAGGTAAAACGAGCTACATGAAGAATGCTTTAAGTAATGTAGAGGACTAGAAGTAAACCGGTTCTCTTCTAATCAGCTGATAGACGTCAGCAATAAACTGATATTTAATAACAGAAAACAGGAGCAGCCTCTACGATACCTGAGCTCATGAAGTAAAGACATGCTTTGGACTGTTCTCTACATTTCTGATGTAACTATGCAGAACCAGCTACTGTATGTGAACAGAACCAGCAGGATGTGAGGCGTGGCTGCTGCACAGCTGCAGTACTCACTGTGGGTTAGCTCCTGCTAGCAGCAGCACCTGGACACACTCCAAGCTGCCCGAGCGGGCCGCCTTGTGGAGGGGAGCCTCACCGACGACGTCCTGAAGACACAAAGCCACACTCTGGGGTTGTTCTTTTAAGAACGGTAATAACAAAGCTATTACAAACACAATGTAATGTTTCAGTACGTGTAGCACGCTGCAGAGACCTGGATCTTAAAATGTATATGAGATGTAGAACCTTAAAATGTATATAAGATGTATAATCTTAAAATGTATATAAAATGTAGAATCTTAAAATGTATATAACATGTTTGTATAATCTTGGTGTGAAGTTCTAAATAAATGAAATCATAATAAATATTATGTATATATGTATATATATATATATATATACATATATATATATATATGTATATATATATATATATATATATACATATATATATATATATATGTATATATATATATATATATATATACATATATATATATACAGAATATGACATGAGATGACAGCATGACATCACCTGGCTGTTGACGTCCGCTCCAGCCTGAGTCAGCCACACCACGCAGTGAGGATGTCCTCCAAACGCCGCCGTGTGCGCCGGCGTCTGGTTGAAGCGGCTGGTCACCGTGTTCACCTCACAGCCCATCTGGACCAGGCGCACCACACACTCCAGCTGTGGGCCAGGAAACACAGAACACAGGCCTAGGATGAGACCACTGAGACCAGCACAGACTACCAGAGGAACAGGAGGCCTGTGGTACCATCTAGGGAGAGAAGTGGAGACGGGTCCACATCAGTAAGGTCCTCTCACTCATAGGTCCTCTTCAGGGGGGTCAGAACCTGTTCTTCCTGAGGACTCTGATCCTTCAGAGTGATCCAGATCTCAGGTAAGTCTGTAGGAGCCCTGGAGCTGTGTTTTAAGCCTGAACAGCCATTGGCTCTACGGGAACCAATGGAAATGCTGCAGCCCGTGACGTTATTTATTGAAATTTTTTCAACTATGAAAACTTTATTGTACAGTTACAATCAGACACAACTGTAAAACGACAGCAGTGAGAGAAGAAAAACGGCGGGCTTCACTCACGACATATGAATCTATAGACCCGGTTCACGTGAGAACAATGACCGGTAGTTACATGAACTAACCGTGACTAACATGAACTAACCGTCACTAACATAAACTAACCGTCTCTAACATGAACTAACCGTCACTAACATGAACTAACCGTGACTAACATGAACTAACTGTCACTAACATAAACTAACCGTGACTAACATGAACTAACCGTCACTAACATAAACTAACCGTCACTAACATAAACTAACCGTGACTAACATGAACTAACCGTCACTAACATGAACTAACTGTCACTAACATAAACTAACCGTCACTAACATGAACTAACCGTCACTAACATGAACTAACCGTGACTAACATGAACTAACTGTCACTAACATAAACTAACCGTGACTAACATGAACTAACCGTGACTAACATGAACTAACCGTCACTAACATGAACTAACCGTCACTAACATAAACTAACCGTCACTAACATGAACTAACCGTCACTAACATGAACTAACCGTGACTAACATGAACTAACTGTCACTAACATAAACTAACCGTGACTAACATGAACTAACCGTGACTAACATGAACTAACCGTCACTAACATAAACTAACCGTAACTAACATGAACTAACCGTAACTAACATGAACTACTAAGATGAGCAGGGCTCATGTTTGACTAAGACCCTTAATTAAAAGACCACCTAAATGTTTCACCAACCTGTAGCTACCGGTCTCGAGGTGACCTACCTGTCCATAGTGAGCAGCCCAGTGTAAGGGGGTCCATCCGTAGCTCGAGTCCTCCGCGGTCAGATGAGACCGGTTTGAGAGCTGCTGGATCAGAGAGCCCAAAGCTCCGACATCTCCATCCCGACATGCGCGGTGGACGGGAAACCGGTTGATAAACAGCTCCTCAGTGGACACATCGAGTCCTGGTCCCTGCGACATCAGTGAGACGGTTCTGTCCAGAGTCCCGGTCCCTCAGACCCAAACGGTTCAAACACAAAGGAAGAGGAGATAAGCGCCTCTTCAGCCTGGAGAGTCACAAAACCCGGACTGGAATCTGGCGGCGGGACGGGGATCAACCCTGGGAGCCACAAGCACACGTGAGGCTTTTCATTTGGGTCTTGCAGACGGTTCGGGGTGAAAACCGGTGAGCCGCCTAGAGGTCGGAGGGGAACTTTGAAGTGATCCTCTCAAGTAAGGAACATGTTTTAACTTCTGTCTTAATGTCGGCTTTAAATCGTGTTAGGATGCTGGTGTGACTACACCGAGGTGCTAAACTCTGTATTCATGCTACAGCAGAAGAAGACAACCAACACACCACCTCAAAAATGGCCGCGCCGTTGGGCGGGAAAAGGCTGGCTCTGAGTCATGGCGGAAAGATGAAAGCAAGGAAGCAGGTAGGATAACATGACTCAGCAGGAACCAGTCTGTGGGTACAAGCTGACGTTCTAGCACAGTCCAGTCCCCCGGTCCTGGACTAACAGGTGAACTAACAGCCCCCTGAACAAGAACGAATGAAGGAGGGCTCCATATGTCCCCAAATCAGTGTCTGTACTGTGTGCTGTATTAAACTCAACCAGCTGAACTCTATGAATAGAATGTGAGGCATGGAGAATGAAGTGCAGCGTCTGGTCAGTGTTGAACTGAAGTGTAAACTGTGGACCAGACAGTGACATTGTTGTCACTCTTGTGTGTGGATCAGTGTGTTATTATCATTACTATCAGACCTTTTTAAAATGCATTGAGGTTGATCTCCTCTCCTTCAGGACGGGTTTGTCCGAGTGAGGAAGAGTGATCTGGAGAAGTTAACCACAGAAGTCATGCAGCTGAGGGACTTCCTGCCCAGAGTCCTGAATGGAGACCTGATTGAAACGCTGCATAAAGCTCGAACGGCTCAGACAAGTACGCTTCATGAACGAACCTTGAGGACAGGACTTTAGTACGGTGTGTGTGTGTGTGTGTGTGTGTGTGTGTGTGTGTGTGTGTGTGTGTTAGAGGTGCTCTTCTGAGTCCTGACTGAGAGTAAGAGCTTTAACACTGCTGATCCAACAGAGGCCCACCCCCGATGGATGACATCATGCTTCATGCTTTACAGTCTGTCCTGAGATCAGGACCCCCCACAGGACGGACAGACGTGTAGTAGATGTGTACTAAAGTTACCCTTTAGACAATCTGTGGGACAGAGTCATACACAGAAGACAGAGCTGAGCCACACATGGAGACCTGGAAGAGGACGGACTACACACACACACACACACACACACAGAGGGAGCTACCTGTCCAACTCACTCTCTACCATCATCTCTAGAATGTAGAGCGAGTACAGGTACCGTTCCTTTAGAGCATATAGATAATCACTGGACCTGGTTCACTGGAAACCACAGACCTACAGACTGTGTGTGTGTGTGTGTGTGTGTGTGTGTGTGTGTGTGTGTGTGTGTGTGTGTGTGTGTCTGTGTAGTGAAGGAGCAGCTTGCACAGGAACAGGACCAGTTGCGACAGGAGTGTCAGCACCTTCAGTCCCGGTTGGATGCTGTGCAGACTGAGTGTCAGAAAGAGAGAGAGGTAGCATCATGTCCGTGAGCTTCCTGCCTTTACTCGTCCACTGTGCTGTAGTAGCATGACTCCCTGCTGTGTGTGTGTGTGTGTGTGTGTGTGTGTGTGTGTGGGTGTGTGGGTGTGTGGGTGTGTAGGAGAAGCTGCTGTTGCGTGAGCAGCTGTGGCAGAGCGGAGCAGAGCTGCAGCAGCAGGCGGACTTCTGCTCTGGTCTGGGATCAGCAGCCTGCAGTCTGCTGTGGAGCTGCTCTGCCAGTGAGGACACGGTCTCACGCTGGCTGGCTGATGTGAGTCGTCCGTCTGTCTCTGTCTGTCTCTCAGATTTCCACTGTGGATGTCTGACATCTGATGGCTGGAGCTGTATTGTGTGTGTGTGTGTGTGTGTGTGTGTGTGTGTGTGTGTGTGTGTGTGTGTGTGTGTGTGCGCAGGGGAAGCTGCAGTCCTTCCTGCTTGTAGCTGCTCAGACTCTGGAGAGCTTCGTCAGGTCCCTGGATGAGGAGGCCAAAACTCAGACTGAGGACCAGAACTCCCAGGAGCACCAGTTTGTGCTGGCTCTGGCTGGAACCATTACGAGTGAGTTCATTGAAGATGATCCACGGACCTCGGTGAAAATGTTTACAGCTGAGGCGTAAAACTGCAGCCGTGCCATTGTGACCGTATCAAACAGACGTAAAGTCAGTGGTGTCCATTCTTCCTGCAGGACCTGAATACAACATAAACTCTTTCTTTCCCATCAATCAGACGTAGCAGCAGTGTCCTGTGGCCGGGACTTCCTGTCCTGCTCGGCCCGTGTCCTCCTGGACACTCTGGTGAGGCTTCTGGAGCTGATGACGCCCGGTGTCTTCCCCAAACTGAAAGTGTACGTGAAGCTGTGCTGGAGTCCACCACAGAGCTCTGGTAGTCTCATTGCTGCTGAGGACCTCCAGCGCAGAATGAACATGGACACGGCCTGAAGTAGAGACATTTAGACTTTATCAGTAACATAAAGCTGCCTACATCCATAAAACATCAGAAGCTCCGTACACACAAGCTGAGCTTTCTTCTGAATCATTCAAATCCTTTCCTCCTAAAATATGACAACAGACATTGAAAGCTTTGTTGGACGGGCTCAATGGACGCTTTGCGTGTAGAACACCATGTGATCGTTACAGACCCGTGGGGGAGGCTTATGTCCATGTAGGACACATACACCAGCACTCTTTTACACAGGAGGAGGACTTGCCCCTGAATACATCACATGGTGGTCGGTTGTAGAGGTGTGGCTTGTAGATTTTGGGCAGTAGGTGTCAGTGCTGTACTTGTGTTTGCTGCAGGTTGATGCTGATGGCTCTGTATAACGTCAGCATCAGTGTTAAAGGACTGAAGTGCATCAGCGAGAACCCAGGACTCCTGCCCCTCATCTGGACCCTGCTGGATGGTAAGGAGACCACACACACACACACACACACACACACACACACACACACACACACACACACACACACACATTTATGAGCATAATGAGGCTTCAATCAGTCATTAACTGTCTATTCTAACAGTATGTGTCTGCTAAACTTTATTCAGAATCTCAGACTCTACACTTTTGTAAGTTACTATAGCAACCTAAAGCTAGGGTTGGTGTTCTTGAAAAACTATGAAGAGTTTAAGATTTTAAAGTGATCCAACCTAAAAAGTCTATTCCAATGATTGAAGCTAGCAGCACTACATCTAGAAAGAAAGACTCAAAGTCTTCAACAGTGACAGTCCGTCAAACTCCAAAAGACACGCCCCCAAAATGATCATTATGACCATGAATAATAACCAACATGGTTATTCTCAGTACTCACAGCTGTTAAGACTCCATAACAAGCAAAGAGTGACTGGGCAGAATACGTGCAGGCAGGTAGACAGGTAGGTAGACAGTAGACAGGTAGACAGTAGACAGGAAGGTAGACAGTAGACAGGTAGGTAGACAGTAGACAGGTAGGTAGACAGTAGACAGTAGACAGGTAGACAGTAGACAGGTAGGTAGACAGTAGACAGGAAGGTAGACAGGTAGGTAGACAGTAGACAGGTAGGTAGACAGTAGACAGTAGACAGGTAGACAGTAGACAGGTAGGTAGACAGTAGACAGTAGACAGACAGACAGGTAGGTAGACAGTAGACAGGTAGACAGTAGA
>NW_027176984.1:131854-211854 GCF_023349555.1 Cebidichthys violaceus | reverse complement strand
ACCTCAGAGGTGCCGGAGTTAGAAGAATCCAGAAAGCTGCGGAACAGCGACTGTCTGTAATAGGGGCTGATGGTGGAGGTGGTGTAGGGGAAGAAGTCGTAGTCAAACATGCCCTCTCCAAAGAACTGGTCAAAGAGTCGGGCCGGGTAGACGGAGCCCAGGGCACGTCTGAACCAAGGGTGCTGGATGGCAATATCCATAGTGACTGGAGATGGTGTGGTCTAGCGTGATCCTGCTCAGCTCAGAGTCCAGCAGGTGGAGGAGGCGAGGTAACGAGAGAATGCTGCTGAACGGAGAGGAGTGAGAGTGTTTCAGGAGGGCTGGTCCTCTGCTGCACAGCTGCCTCCTCTTTATATACCTGACAGCCAGAAAGAGGGGCTTTAGCCGCGATCCCTCTGGAATGGCATTATCTCATGGTGGGTTGGGCTCCGTCAGCAGAATCAGGGTCGAGGATGGGGGGGCACCGCTGGGTCCAGACCCTGGTGAGACCCAGTGCCACCAACACACCAGACACTCTGGGCTGCCAAAACAAACGCTGCTGGACGGGGAGGAGGGGGGGGGGGGCATGGAGAGACAATGAGGTCAGGAAGCAAACCAAAGACAGGAGGGAGTTCACCTGAGTGATCCAACATGTGATCAGTGACACACGGCACATTACAGACAGGCTAAACAGGGCAACACACTACAAATGTACAGATGTTCTGTCGGTTCAGCCGCTCTGATGTTGACCTCATGTATTCATCTGATGATGAAAGTGTTCACAGAGGAGAGGTTGGTGTGTTGGACTACAGTGAGACTTCTCAGGGACATGTCCTTCCTTTACCATGCAGACTGAGCAACGTTCACAGAGTATCAAACTTTTTATTGGTCTCTGAACTGTTTCTGGATCAGCACACATGCAGCCAGAGCGGCCCTCTACAAGCCCCGTCATCAGGGAGCCGTCCTCAGGACTGTCTGTCCAATGTCTTTTAGCTCGGGTGAGTTCAGTCCCAGCGGTGGAATGTAACTCCACTCCACTACGTTTCACTGTGCTCTACTTCACTAGATGCTTTTCAAATGAAGAACTATTCATAAACGTTGTGTGTTTACAACATGAACACTTGTACAGTCTGATGCCACGGTGTGTAGGTGAGAGTGAAGTCTAATGCAAAGACCAGAGTCACTTCCCATGCCTGTTGTTTCACCACCGGTGGCTTCCCGCCACCTGCATTAGTCTAATCCCACCGGGCTTTGGCCAGCCAGCACAGAGGCTTAGCCGCTCCATGCACCCGCAGCCAAGAGCAACTGGGCCGGCCAGCCGGGGTCGGGCTGTTTCAGGGGCGGTTTGGGGAGCTTGTCGGGTTTGGGGTTACTGCCGCAGACCGGACTTAGACGCTGTTAGTCTGGCTGCGGTTCAGCAGAGTCAGCATTCTGGGATTCATCAATGGGACAGACAATGCCTGTGTGCTCTGTCTCCACAGCTCTGAAAAGCTGTTTTGGCTGACGACCTGACGGGGGGGACGTGCTCAGATTCATTCATAGATTCAAAAGGACAAACATGTAGCAGACAAGCTTTAACAACAAACATCTTGTTAATGTAGACCTCCCAGTAAAGGCTTGTCAAAGAAGTAGATGGTCTTAGTTCTGGTCTATGTAGGAATCAGTAATCCCTCCTGCCTACTCTTCCTGTCTTCTTTACTAATGTGGAACCGCAAATACATTGAACCCAGTGACTTAAGGGACTACCCACAAACTCAGACTGCTGAATACATGATGTTATATCACATGAGCTGTGCTCTGGATCCAGTCTCCCATCATGTACAGTAGAACTACATTGGGTGAAGTATTATGTTAATGATTCAAAACTGGTTCACTGTGCATGTGGCTGTGTGAGTGTGCGTTGGCTTTTCTAAAGCAGGACTATTCATGAATAGATGTAGATGTATTCACATCACTCTGAAACCTGCTGTCCTCTGCTGGACAGACATCACGTCTCCTCCCTGGTCCAACTTAGATCCCAGAGATCACACACAAATGAACACTATGTAACATCTGTTAGTGATTTCATTATCTACTGTTACCATGTCACAGCTCTAAGAGGACCCACATCTACTGTTACCATGTCACAGCTCTAAGAGGACCCACATCTACTGTCACCATGTCACAGATCTAAGAGGACCCACATCTACTGTTACCATGTCACAGCTCTAAGAGGACCCACATCTACTGTTACCATGTCACAGATCTAAGAGGACCCACATCTACTGTTACCATGTCACAGCTCTAAGAGGACCCACATCTACTGTTACCATGTCACAGCTCTAAGAGGACCCACATCTACTGTTACCATGTCACAGATCTAAGAGGACCCACATCTACTGTTACCATGTCACAGCTCTAAGAGGACCCACATCTACTGTTACCATGTCACAGCTCTAAGAGGACCCACATCTACTGTTACCATGTCACAGATCTAAGAGGACCCACATCTACTGTTACCATGTCACAGCTCTAAGAGGACCCACATCTACTGTTACCATGTCACAGCTCTAAGAGGACCCACATCTACTGTTACCATGTCACAGCTCTAAGAGGACCCACATCTACTGTTACCATGTCACAGCTCTAAGAGGACCCACATCTACTGTTACCATGTCACAGCTCTAAGAGGACCCACATCTACTGTTACCATGTCACAGCTCTAAGAGGACCCACATCTACTGTTACCATGTCACAGCTCTAAGAGGACCCACATCTACTGTCACCATGTCACAGATCTAAGAGGACCCACATCTACTGTTACCATGTCACAGCTCTAAGAGGACCCACATCTACTGTTACCATGTCACAGCTCTAAGAGGACCCACATCTACTGTTACCATGTCACAGCTCTAAGAGGACCCACATCTACTGTTACCATGTCACAGCTCTAAGAGGACCCACATCTACTGTTACCATGTCACAGCTCTAAGAGGACCCACATCTACTGTCACCATGTCACAGCTCTAAGAGGACCCACATCTACTGTCACCATGTCACAGATCTAAGAGGACCCACATCTACTGTTACCATGTCACAGCTCTAAGAGGACCCACATCTACTGTTACCATGTCACAGATCTAAGAGGACCCACATCTACTGTCACCATGTCACAGCTCTAAGAGGACCCACATCTACTGTCACCATGTCACAGCTCTAAGAGGACCCACATCTACTGTCACCATGTCACAGCTCTAAGAGGACCCACATCTACTGTTACCATGTCACAGCTCTAAGAGGACCCACATCTACTGTTACCATGTCACAGCTCTAAGAGGACCCACATCTACTGTTACCATGTCACAGCTCTAAGAGGACCCACATCTACTGTTACCATGTCACAGATCTAAGAGGACCCACATCTACTGTTACCATGTGTAGAAGAAAAGTTTCTTTCAGGTCCAGTTCTGTGGCTGGTTCAGCCTCACTCACCAGAGAGAGTTCAGGTCATGACTATATACATGTCACAGCTCTGAGAGGACTATTCTGTTATTTGACATATTTAACTGTTCATCCCAAGTAGAAAGAAGTATTTGACCTGTTGAAAAAGTAAAATTATGTTTCCTGTGAGATATGTGGTGGTGACTGTAACAGCTGGGAGAGTGGTTCACACTTTAATCTCACAGGTTTCAAAGGCTTCGAGTCATATTTCTATTACTATCACTCCATTCCATTATCCAAACCGCTTATCCTATTCAGGGTCGCGGGGCGCTGGAGCCGATCCCAGCTGACATTGGGCGAAGGCAGGGTACACCCTGGACATGTCGCCAGTTTATCGCAGGGTACATATAGAGACAGACTCTCACATTCACACCTATGGGTAATTTTGAGTCTCCAAATAACCTAAGCTGCCTGTCTTTGGACTGTGGGAGGAAGCTGGAGAACCCGGAGGGAACCCACGCTGCCACGGGGAGAACGCGCAAACTCCACACAGAAGGACCGCATCGGGCCCCTCTTGCTGTGAGGTGACAGTGCTAGCCACTACACCACGTGCAGCCCCTATTACTATTACTGCTTCTATTATTCTATTACATCCACTGCTGCTGTTATTATTATTAATTATTTCTCTATTATTAGTCTGCTATTTCTAGTGCTAATACTGCAGAAACTACTCTTCTATGAATCATTTTTGTCAGATAGATTGACTATCTCACTCACTATCTCACTCACTTACTATCTCACTCACTATCTCTCTCACTCACTCACTATCTCACTCACTTATTCACTCACTATCTCACTCACTCACTTACTATCTCACTCACTAGTTCTCTCACTCACTCATTCACTCACTCACTAGTTCTCTCACTCACTCACCCACCATCTCACTCCCTATCTCACTCACTAGTTCCCTCACTCACTCACTAGTTATCTCACTCACTATCTCACTCAATCACTCACTCCCTAGTTCTCTCACTCACCCACTCACTCACTAGTTATCTCACTCACTATCTCACTCACTCACTAGTTCTCTCAGTCACTCACTAGTTATCTCACTCACTCACTAGTTATCTCACTCACTATTTCACTCAATCACTCACTCACTATCTCACTCACTCACTTACTATCTCACTCACTATCTCACTCTCACTCACTCACTCACTCACTCACTCACTCACTATCTAACTCACTTACTATTTCACTCACTCACTCACTAGTTCACTCTCTCACTATCTCACTCAGTCATTCACTATCTCACTCACTCACTCACTAGTTCTCTCACTCACTCACTCACTCACTCACTCATTCACTCACTCACTAGTTCTCTCACTCACTCACCCACCATCTCACTCACTATCTCACTCACTAGTTCCCTCACTCACTCACTAGTTATCTCACTCACTATCTCACTCAATCACTCACTCCCTAGTTCTCTCACCCACTCACTCACTATCTCACTAGTTCACTCACTCACTAGTTATCTCACTCACTATCTCACTCACTCACTCACTAGTTCTCTCAGTCACTCACTAGTTATCACTCACTCACTAGTTATCTCACTCACTATTTCACTCAATCCCTCACTCACTATCTCACTCACTCACTTACTATCTCACTCACTATCTCACTCACTATATCACTCACTCACTTACTATCTCACTCTCACTCACTCACTCACTCACTCACTCACTCACTATCTAACTCACTATCTCACTCACTCACTATCTCACTCACTTATTCACTCACTATCTCACTCACTTACTATTTCACTCACTCACTCACTAGTTCACTATCTCACTCACTCATTCACTATCTCACTCACTCACTCACTAGTTCTCTCACTCACTCACTATCTCACTCACTCACTCACTCACTCACTCACTCACTAGTTCACTCACTCACTATCTCACTCACTCACTCACTCACTCACTAGTTCTCTCTCAGTCACTAATAGACCCACACAATTAAGTAACTGTATTAAAGTGTATACTATTGTATTGAACTGTATCACTTTAACCTTTATAAGACACCTGTGTATTCATATGTTACCTGTGTATTAATGTGTTATCTGTGTATTAATATGTTACCTGTTTATTCATATGTTATCTGTGTATTCATATGTTACCTGTGTATTAATGTGTTATCTGTGTATTAATGTGTTATCTGTGTATTCATGTGTTATCTGTGTATTAATGTGTTACCTGTGTATTAATATGTTACCTGTGTATTAATATGTTACCTGTGTATTAATGTGTTATCTGTGTATTCATAAGTTATCTGTGTATTACAAAAAACATGTTTTTGTTCATGCCAATAAAGCTCAATGGAATTGAATTGAAATGGCGAGAGAGAGTGAGAGAGAGAGAGAGAGAGAGAGAGAGAGAGACACAGAGAGAGACACAGAGAGAGAGAGAGAGAGACAGAGAGAGAGAGAGAGAGACACAGAGAGAGAGAGAGAGACACAGAGAGAGAGAGAGAGACACAGAGAGAGAGAGAGAGAGCTCACAGCTGATTTCCTGCAACACGTAGATGGAGGACAGAGCAGATCACTGCTCGTCGTCCACCGCCCACTTCTCATTACTGCGTTAAGAGCTCATGGACGTGAAGTCCATTTGGGACAGAAGACAGGAGACAGGAGACAGGGCACAGGGCACAGGAGACCGAACCACCGATACAACTCTGCGGTTCGAGGCTGCTGGTGACTTCACAGCGCGGGACACCGAGACAGACAGGAAGCGGTGGAGTCGGTGGAGTTCCCTCATTAGAACCGGATCAGTCGTTCCACGCAGAGACCGCGGGGATGATGAGACACGTGGAGCAGCCCGCCCTGGAGGACGTGGCCGAGGAGGAGGACGTGTTCACCGCGGAGCTGAGCTCCAAGAGCACGCTGCAGCCTGGCAGCTGTCAGGTATGGGTGTGTGAGTGCGCGCGTGTGTATGCGCGCGCGTGTGTAAAGACACACTACGAGTCAACATGTGTCCCTGACTGAGGACTGAGGTCTGGTTCAGATCCACTCATGCAGCTCGCTTTGGAGGAGAACCAATGAGAAGGAGACTTGATGTCTTTGTCTTCTCTTAGGTCGCTGGTGAGGAGGAGGAGGAGGAGGAGGAAGAGGGCCAGCTGTCGGTGTCCCAGATGGAGGCAGAGTTTGTCCAGCTGACCTTCAGGAAGCAGGTGTCCTACAGGTAGGAGACACTGAACACAGAAGTGGAATGCGACCCACTTCCTGCGAACCTGTTTTACCTGAATGTGACGTCTCTGACTAGGAGCCTGAGTGTGTGTGTCACATGACGCTGTGCATGTGTGTGTGTGTGTGTGTGTGTGTGTGTGTGTGTGTGTGTGCGCTCATGCTAACACAGCTGACCCCCATCTGTAGTGTGTGTCCAAAGTGTGTGTGTGTGTGTGTGTGTGTGTGTGTGTCACACTGGCCTCACCTTTCTGCTTCATCTTGTGTTCCCGTTCCAAAATAGCTGATATGAAATCCACAATGATCCATAAATCATCACCTAATGTTGACTTAGGTGATGAGTTTTTTTTACTGTGTGTGTGTGTGTGTGTGTGTGTGTGTGTGTGTGTGTGTGTGTGCAAAGCTCATCAGCTTCAATTAAAAGCTGCTTGCTTTCATACATTTTGATATATGATGTAAATTAATCATTTATGTCAGGAGCAATTAATCTCACCTGTGGGTGTGATGTCACCCTCTGCACACACACACACACACACACACACACACACACACACACACACACACACACACACACACACACACAGATCACAGAATGTGATAATGAATCAGAAGCGTGTTCATTAGTTCCATGTGATTCATTTAATCAGTATATTTACGTTGCTGAAGCTGCTCTTCACATGTACTACCACATGTACTTGTAGAGAAAGAGAGTACTACTACTACTACTACAGGACTCCTGCCTCTTGGTGTGGTGATGTGGGTTTCACAGAGACCACGTTCCAGTAGCAGGACTTTGTCTCGTCAATATTAACACTGATGCAGAAGGAAGCGTTGGCCGGTGTGTTACCTTGGAAGCTTCTGTCATGTGATCGTAAACAGCTCCAGGTGAACCTTGTGTACCTGGATGTCAGCAGGTCAATACACACATGATGAAGATGATGAAGGTAAACTCTTCATTGGAGCATTCAGCAGCATCTGTATTATTCATGTACTAATATCTGAAGTATATATTGACCAATAATCCATCACAAGCTCAAACACACATGTTGTTTCTCGAGCGTTCATGAGAATGCTGGGACGGGTTCAAAGGTTACAGACCAGGGGTCAGGAGACATGAGGCCTTTCTCACATCCTCCATTCCTTTCCTCGCCTCCTCTCATCTTAGTCCCGCCCACAGGAGATTGGAGCAGAGGATGTGCATTGTGTGTCTGCTTAAAGGAACACTCACACACAAACACAATCAATGGTGATCAAACATTTCAACCAAGTATAACCCCATCATTATATGCCATATCAATATATGCTTTCTAAATGAATACGGGTATAATAAAGTGTTTTCTAGTGTGGGATTTGGATGGAACCTGGTCTCTGGACTCTGGTCTGTGGTCTCTGGTCTGTAATCTGTGGTCTCTGGACTCTGGTCTGTGTGGTCTGTGGACTCTGGCCTGTGGTCTCTGGACCCTGGTCTGTGTGGTCTGTGGACTCTGGTCTGTGTGGACTGTGGACTGTGGACTCTGGTCTGTGGACTGTGGACTCTGGTCTGTAATCTGTGGTCTGTGGACTCTGGTCTGTGTGGTCTGTGGACTCTGGTCTGTGTGGACTGTGGACTCTGGTCTGTAATCTGTGGTCTGTGTGGTCTGTGGACTCTGGACTCTGGTCTGTGTGGACTGTGGACTCTGGTCTGTGGACTCTGGTCTGTGTGGACTGTGGTCTGTGGACTCTGGTCTGTAATCTGTGGTCTCTGGACTCTGGTCTGTGTGGTCTGTGGACTCTGGTCTGTAATCTGTGGTCTGTGTGGTCTGTGGACTCTGGTCTGTGGTCTCTGGTCTGTGTGGTCTCTGGTCTCTGGCTGCAGTCTACAATATAACCATAAGAGGTGAGGTTACAGACTGGCCCCTCCCTTCATAAGCAGCCTTCAGGTTCCCTAGACCAGTGGTTCTCACCTGGTCTGGCTGCGGGACACACCATCACCCCTTAATGATAAGTCACGACCCAAATGTTCATCTTCTCAGTCTGAACCTGAGCTGAACATGTCCTCTCAGTCGTAGCAGTAGGAGCTCTCTGGTTCCCGTCAGTCCCCGTCTCACATGTTCCAGTAAACCAGTAAACCTGATTGTTTGTTACGTCTGTAGATTCTCCATTTGTAATGCAAAATGGCCGCTTGCCTTAACTCTAGCCGTGGTCTGTTTGATGTCGACATGTCTTCAGTCACTACTCATAGAGTCATCTGACAGAGGAATAGTTTTCAGTTCATCCGCTGTGGATCGATCAACAAATGCCGCTTCAGTTTTGACGACTTCATGCTTTCTTGTTCCAGAACCTCGCTGCAGTGTGAATAACTCCGCTGCATGAAAAATCCCCTTCAAAATAAAAGATCAAGTTTTTTTTTTATTTTTATTTTTTTTTCAGGCAAAGGTCCGCGGCCCACTGAAAACGGGTTGAGAATCACTGCCCTAAACACTCCAAAGTGTCCCTCTGGAGCACGGTGGACATGGTGGACTCCATGAAGAGGACATGTGTAGATATGAAGGGCTCATTCTGAGCACGACTGAAAACATCGTGTTGAACATGATGTTAAACCTGAGTGCATGTAGAGCCCTGAAGGGGATCTTACATGTGTGTGGATTCTGTCCTGCCCTACTTTAGGTTCAGGTCTTCACTTGTACCCCCTGGGTCTGAGGTGTAGCGTTTGAGAAAAGGACGGATGTTTTCCATCACTGATGCAGGTCAGATAGAAAGAGAAGCTTCTTATGTCACTGCAGCACGAGGCCTAATCTCCACATCATTTAGTGATCAGTAATCCAGATGGATGTTGTGGTGGAGGGGGTGGGGGTGGGGGTGGGGGTGGGCAGGCTGGCACCGACTCACCACAGGACTTATGTAAGAGCACAGCCTGTGCCACTGCAACACTGCTGTCTACGTCCTCTCGTGGAAACAATAAATATTATTCATCATGATGAAACGTGTCCCACTCACTGAAGCACAGCAGCTCGTCTCCGTGAGGCTGTAGAACACCAGACCAGGCCGAGCAGCTCTCCATCGCACCAGAACACGAGCTGTTTGCTCTGTAATCACTGATGACTGGTTATCAGAGGAAGGAGTCTGCAGACGGACCACATCACTCACGGTGACGAGAGTCAGACATCAGGCCTGTCTTCCTGCTAATCATTCCACTAATTGGAATAGAATTGTGTTTGTTCTGTATAATACGTTAACACGATTAGAAAGGGTTCATTGAACCTTCCTCAGTGGAACCCTGGTCAAAGACTTGTTCTATGTTATTGCCATGCCGGTCCTCTCAGGCCTCCATCGGGATCTACTGCTGAGGCTCTGGATCATGAGTCTGGACTCTCTCTGATGCAGTCTGTGCTAGTTTCAGCCTCAGGCAGGACTCTGACGATCGTGCCGATGATCAGATTGACAAGTGTTGATGCATTAAGTTGACCGGCTGAGGGAGTGGGAGGAAGAACAATGCACCAGAACGTTGCGTAATGTAGCCCAACAGAGGAGCAGATGGAAGCAGAGATAAACGTCAGCGCTCCTTCTGTTCTCAGGACTTAGTGGACTGTTGTTGGTCTTTACTTGTGGATGAGGACCTGCAGCTTTCTGACAGGGACTTTCTAGTCCTCTGCATGTTCACCCTGTAGGAGCAGACAGCTAGCTAGATGCTGAATCAGAGGTCACCAGTACAAGAGCAGTCTGCTCTGAGGAGGATCATGGGATCAGTTGTGTGCACCTCTATGTCTGTCCACAGCAGACTGCACCACATCGTGTGTGTCCGGTTCTGTCTGCATGCTCACAACACCTTTTATGACCCGTTTCATTGTGCAGACTCCTCTGAACCACTAGGGGCCGCTAGTGAGAACATAGCTGAGTGCATCGCCGCCGCTCTACTCTAGCGGGGGACAGTGTGTACACTGGTCTACACTGGTCTACACTGGTCTACACTGATCTACACTGGTCTACACTGGTCTACACTGATCTACACTGGTCTACTCTGGTCTACACTGATCTACATTGGTCTACACTGGTCTACACTGATCTACACTGGTCTACTCTGGTCTACACTGGTCTACACTGATCTACTCTGGTCTACACTGGTCTACACTGATCTACTCTGGTCTACACTGGTCTACACTGGTCTACACTGGTCTACTCTGGTCTACACTGGTCTTATATGTCTGGATGAGTACAAACCTTCTCTCAGACATGCACCCCTTTATGGTCCTCTGGTTTCAGGCCTGGTTACTGGTGTACAGTAGTACAGTAGTAGTCAGACTAACGTAGAGCGTGCACAAGGTGAAACGTACAAATATATATATATATATATACGTATATATATATATATATATATATATATATATATATATATATATATTCTTATACATAGTATCACTTTAAGGCGGTGAGATCAGGTCTCTCTGATCACAGCAGAAGAGGTTAAGAACCCCGGTACACTCACAGTAATGATCTGAGCAACATTCATTCATTCATTCACCTGTGAAAACATGCTGCCATTCAAATCCTGCAGAGTTAAATGATGAGGTCAGCACCCCTCACACTCACAGGGCTCCTTGTTTAACCCTTCGTTTGTAATCGTTCTCGGAGCAGTTTGAGCTCCAGCTGTGAGGAAGCCTGAACGGACCGTCTGTAAAGCTGTGACTTCAGGTGTTCATGTCAGAGATCACAGTCAGTCAGCTATAACATGCTGTGTCATGCATATCCACAGTGTGGATGGACATCATTGTAACATGACTGTAGATCAGGGGTCTTCAACGTTCATCAGGCCACGGACCCCCACACTCACCCCTACTATATCTAGTGTATAAACATGTGTTTTGTATTAAACTGGGCCTAGTGCCATGTATAAACACACCTCGTTATTGTGCATTCAATACTAAGCCATTCAAATAATACACAGGTTCATGTATTCATGTTGTTATTTTAAAGGTACAGTGATACACCTGTTATGATAATCATGCTTACAAGCTATTCAAACTGACGTTTTTATTTTCAACATAAATGTGGAAACAACAATGAGTGATGGTCTATTAGTGCCACTGATATGCATAAACATACCTGTTATCTTGCATACAATACTGAACTATTCAAATAATGGACAGATTCAAAAAAATAAATAATAAATTATCTAATCAACCTAACATTTTGCGGACCCCCTGCAGTACCTCCGTGGACCCCCTATGGGTCGCGGACCCCCCGTTGAAGACCTCTGGTTTAGAATGTGACCGTGTCACTGCTGCCTCTTGTTATGAGGGGACATGATGCTGATGAAGACATGGAGCCGGTCCAGGACGTCCTGCTGCTGACTGAAATCACTTTATTCCTCTGGAGGACCGTGACGACAGCCTGACGCTGTGATGAAGCCTCACCATGGTCATCGTCACTGATGGTAGACTACTGGACCGGTCACATGACCTCCAGCTAGCTGTGAGCAGGTTAATCAATACATAGTGGATTCACTACGACACCGTGTTGAGAGTGGAAAGAGGTTCCTAAGCTGGTGAACAGCACAACACTATGGGATGGGTTACCATGGAAACAAAGCCAATGGATTGTGGAAAATCCTGAAAATATCAATGATGGTGTTCACTTCAAATGACCGTGGTCTATCAGAGGGACACTGCTCTGCATCCAGTCATCATTCATGTATTCACACTTGATCTCTGCTGTGAGTCCTGGTCCTGAGGCCACAGATGGACTGGACTCAGTCAGTGCTGGTGACTCATCAGCCTCTCTTGTTCTTTACGCGTCACGGTAACGTGACGACGCAGCGCCCTTTGCTTCTGTTGTGGTAAAATGTTTGAGACGGTAAAGGTCAGTTGGTTTGTCCACTGTTTGATCAGTACGTGTGATGTGTTCTCAGATGATGACTCTCAGCTCATTAGGACAGAGGCCTGCTCTGAGGTCAGGTTGGTTCATGTCTGTGTTCACAATCACGGCGCTCGCCTAGAGAACAGAAAGTAGGCCAGCGGTGGGTGTTGGGAAGTTAAAAGCATCTCTCTGGATTGTGTGTCACGCTGTCGAGAGGCATTCTATTTGTCATGGAAATACTGAGTGGGCGAAGGATGAGAGGGAACAGCGATGACAGAGAGCAGGTGTGTGTGTGTGTGTGTGTGTGTGTGTGTGCGTGTGCGCTCTCTCTCTCTCTCTCTACACACAGTATGTAGATGGACTGCCGCTCTAGAACAGTCAGGACACAGTAGAGTTCAGTAACGCTGACACCATGATCACAACAAACAGCACCGTCCTGAAGGAGTCAGCCGCTGTGCTGCGTCAGGTACCGACCCGATGACATCGAGGGTCACCTAGCTACACACATGCACAGGTAGCACACCTGTGCATGTGTGTACATGGAAACATATGAGGTCAGACTGTGTTTAGTGATAATAGAGCGGCTTTAATGTGTCAACATTAGAGATGGTCGGCTTTAAATGAGTGCGTCTGTGTAGAAACAACACGCGAGGTGTTTGTACAGCAGCTGCAGCTCACCACTGCCCCCCTGTGGAGTAAGATGGACTAGCAGCCAGGAAGCCCTGTGGCTGATGACACTCATGCCCTGCTGTGTTCACTGAGCATGAATATTCTTCATTACTTCATAGTAATTCACAGCGATTACTTCTGTTGTGTAAACTGTCAGAAAGACACACACACACACACACACACACACACACACACACACACACACACACACACACACACACACACACACATGGTGAACATTTCTCAGTAGTTTTCTTGTCATTATTAACGAGCAACCCACCAGGTACACTAACAGGTCAGTGTTAGTGAATGGGACGTGTTGCTTCCTGCTGACTGTTCACATGAAGAACATGATGTGAACAGTCAGAGAGTTTCACTCAGGCATGTGACAGGGCAGCTCACAGCGAGGCCCTGATTGTAGTCATTATCCACTTCCTGGTTTTAGCCGGACGGGTACTTCAGGATCAGTGTGTGTTTACCAAGGCGTGTGTGTGCAGCGTGCAACTCGGTTATGTGTGTGTGCGTGTGTGTCACATAGAGTGTAGTTAAACTAAAGGAGAGACGGGGGGAAGAGAGGAGGACGAGCAGAGGAAGCAGTCTAAACTTAGTGAAGAAGGGACTAGAAGAAGAAGAAGAAAAGAGGGAGGAGGAAGAAGACAGAGGAGGGAGAAGAGCTGACGGAGAAACAAAGAAGAGAGGGAGCAGTGATTGACAGACTGGACTTCTGCTGCTGAGTGGACACATGGAGAGAAGTGCAGGGACGGATTAAGTCTGCCTCAGGACTCAACACTAATCTCTCTCCACACACACACACACACACACACACACACACACACACACACACACACACACACACACACACACACACCTTGTGTGTCTTGTAAAAGACCTTTGGCATGTGGATTATTGACTTTGTAGCCTCTGCAGGGCAGCCATGTTTGAAGTCCTCGTAGTAAAATCAGTGAGTGTAGCACTAAGAGAGTCAGCCTGAGTGGAGAACCTTCATCATACTGCTTAGTTTAAAGCTGTCATGGCTGTGAGCACTTCATACTGTTGTTCTGTAGTCCTTTGAGGCGGCTTCCTGTTTGAGAAGCTGGAGTTTACCTTGGTTAATGTTGCACTTCTGTAAATGGAGTGATTGTAGTACTTTAGTCAGTCTCTGTCTGGTGGTTAATGCTCATACTTCCTCCTGGGAGAACTTTAGTGAAGCAGCTGGCGTCCTGCATCGACCTACATCACGCTGTTAGAGAAGATTCATCTGCAGCTGGAAAGCCTGAAGAAGCTACAGTCAGGGTGTGCTTGCTCTTCTTCATGGCACTCCTTTGAACACCAAGGCTTCCTTGGAGAATACTTAGAGTAACGTTTGGAGTCTACCTTGGACATCACAGGGGAAATTCAGGACTTAGGTCATATAAGGACATTTAAAGACTAAATAAGTTGTATCTTATCCAGCTTAAATGGGACCAGGGTCAGGGTAAGACCACAGGAAGTGAACCAGCTCGCTGTCATGGATTGTGACCCAGGAGCCGACACTGATCTGGGACACGGGGCCGGACTGGAGGCCTGTGGTGGTGCTCCTGAACGACCAAGGGAAGCGACAGAAGGGGAAAGAGAAGGAGCAGCGTCACTCAAAGTAAAAGGAGGTGATGGAGAGTTCAGCTCTGCATCCTCCTCCTCTAATTCCTCTCTGCCGTCCTCCTCCAACCTCCCGACGTTCTTCTCCTCGCCCCCCCCAATGTGTGTGGAAGACGAGAGCGAGATGCTGACCGGCTGCTCCAAGTCTTTCACCGGACTCAAGCTGTTCACCAGGAGGTAAGGCTGAGTGTGAAAGAGAGAGAAAGCTGCACCCTGAATGTGAGATGTTTCAGAATGACAGTGGTTCGCCTGAACCGGTGTAACACCTGCTACTGACCAGCAGGTGGAGCCACCGATGTAGAGCCACTCCAGATGTGTGGTCACATTAGGGCAGCAGTGTGTCCACCTCTAGACACACTGCTGCAGACCCTCTTCAGTTCAATATTCATCCATCACAACTCCACCTCCAACATGACAACGTGTGTGTGTGTGTGTGTGTGTGTGTGTGTGTGTGTGTGTGTGTGTGTGTGTAACCTTGCCAGTGGGTCACTAGTCATCATGTGGAGAGTGGGCATGCCAACAGTAACAAGGATTGCTGCACACTGCTACAAACGACACCATGGGGCAGCGCTAGCGGCTAGCTTGGCTGGTCTGGAGCCTGTTTGGAGGGCAGGAGATGAGCATGTTGTATAAACCTGGTGAAACGGTCAGTGGAGGCTCTCATGAAGGTGATTCGGATTGAAATAGCATGAAGTTCAGGCCTGTGCTGTCAAACGTGTCTCTTCCTTTAAAGAATGGCTGGTTGTCCTCTCAGCCACACACTCAAATGTTTCTGTAGAAAAACATTTCTCCCTGAAGCAACAAGGCTTTTATGTTTGTAGTATTTGAGTCTGTAGTATGGGAGCCTGTAGTATTTGAGCCTGTAGTATGAGAGCCTGTAGTATTTGATCCTGTAGTATGGGGGCCTGTAGTATTTGAGCCTGTAGTATGGGAGCCTGTAGTATTTGAGTCTGTAGTATGGGAGCCTGTAGTATTTGAGTCTGTAGTATGGGAGTCTGTAGTATTTGAGTCTGTAGTATTTGAGCCTGTAGTATGGGAGCCTGTAGTATTTGAGTCTGTAGTATGGGAGCCTGTAGTATTTGAGTCTGTAGTATTTGAGTCTGTAGTATGGGAGCCTGTAGTATTTGAGTCTGTAGTATTTGAGCCTGTAGTATGGGAGTCTGTAGTATTTGAGTCTGTAGTATTTGAGCCTGTAGTATGGGAGTCTGTAGTATGGGAGCCTGTAGTATGGGAGCCTGTAGTATTTGAGTCTGTAGTATTTGAGCCTGTAGTATGGGAGCCTGTAGTATTTGAGTCTGTAGTATTTGAGTCTGGAGTATTTGAGCCTGTAGTATGGGAGTCTGTAGTATTTGAGTCTGTAGTATTTGAGCCTGTAGTATGGGAGCCTGTAGTATTTGAGCCTGTAGTATTTGAGTCTGTAGTATTTGAGCCTGTAGTATTTGAGTCTGTAGTATTTGAGCCTGTAGTATGGGAGTCTGTAGTATTTGAGTCTGTAGTATGGGAGTCTGTAGTATTTGAGTCTGTAGTATGGGAGTCTGTAGTGTTTGAGCCTGTAGTATTTGAGCCTGTAGTATTTGAGTCTGTAGTATGGGAGCTTGTAGTATTTGAGTCTGTAGTATTTGAGTCTGTAGTATGGGAGCCTGTAGTATTTGAGTCTGTAGTATTTGAGCCTGTGTAGTATTTGAGTCTGTAGTATGGGAGTCTGTAGTATTTGAGCCTGTAGTATTTGAGTCTGTAGTATTTGAGTCTGTAGTATGGGAGCCTGTAGTATTTGAGTCTGTAGTATGGGAGCCTGTAGTATTTGAGTCTGTTGTATTTGAGTCTGTAGTATTTGAGCCTGTAGTATTTGAGTCTGTAGTATGGGAGTCTGTAGTATTTGAGTCTGTAGTATTTGAGTCTGTAGTATGGGAGTCTGTAGTATTTGAGTCTGTAGTATTTGAGTCTGTAGTATGGGAGTCTGTAGTATGGGAGTCTGTAGTATTTGAGTCTGTAGTATTTGAGTCTGTAGTATGGGAGCCTGTAGTATTTGAGTCTGTAGTATTTGAGTCTGTAGTATGGGAGTCTGTAGTATTTGAGCCTGTAGTATTTGAGTCTGTAGTATTTGAGTCTGTAGTATGGGAGTCTGTAGTATTTGAGTCTGTAGTATTTGAGCCTGTGTAGTATTTGAGTCTGTAGTATTTGAGCCTGTAGTATTTGAGTCTGTAGTATGGGAGCCTGTAGTATTTGAGTCTGTAGTATTTGAGTCTGTAGTATTTGAGTCTGTAGTATGGGAGTCTGTAGTATTTGAGTCTGTAGTATGGGAGTCTGTAGTATTTGAGTCTGTAGTATTTGAGTCTGTAGTATGGGAGTCTGTAGTATTTGAGTCTGTAGTATTTGAGTCTGTAGTATGGGAGCCTGTAGTATTTGAGTCTGTAGTATTTGAGTCTGTAGTATGGGAGTCTGTAGTATGGGAGTCTGTAGTATTTGAGCCTGTAGTATTTGAGCCTGTAGTATTTGAATCTGTAGTATGGGAGTCTGTAGTATGGGAGTCTGTAGTATTTGAGTCTGTAGTATGGGAGCCTGTAGTATTTGAGTCTGTAGTATGGGAGCCTGTAGTATTTGAGTCTGTAGTATTTGAGCCTGTAGTATTTGAGCCTGTAGTATTTGAGTCTGGTCCGGTGGCCACGCATTACACATTGCACCATTAATTCACGTATCTAGTTTATGTAATTCAGATTTAAGCAGTGTGCTGTGGAAAGGGGGCGTGGCCTAACTCACAATCTCTCTATCTTTCTTCGACCTTTTCAGTTTCCTCTTTGTCTTCTGTGTGAACATTTCCTCACTCCTTTTAGCTCAGCTGGTCAAGGAAGTACTCTGAGCTCTCTCTCTCTCTCTCTCTCTCTCTCTCTCTCTCTCTCTGTCTCTCTCTCTCTCTCTCTCTCTCTCTTTCTCTCTGTTTCTCTCTCTCTCTCTCTTTCTCTCTGTTTCTCTATCTCTCTCTCTGTCTCTCTCTCTCTCTCTCTCTCTCTCTCTCTCTCTGTGTTATCACAGTTTAGTATTCGCTCTGAAGAGAGAAAGGAGTGAAGTGTGGCTGGATAACTTTCTCCTCCTCCGTCAGGTTGGCTCCTGTTTTATTCTTTCTTTTGTTTACTGTTGATGAGGATAAAGAATTTGACGTTGGCTTTATTTAACGTTGTTAAAAAGTGGATTTTAACATGAAACTAGACTGAGGTTGTTGATGCAGTGCTGTTCAGTCTACTCACATATCAGGGGACAGAACCAGCTGATGAGGAACCTCCATCATAAATAAGGCTATATATATATTTTCTATTTATACCGTATGAATATGAATCCGATGCTTTGAGCTTTTCGTACCGTACTAAAGTGCCTGGCTGTAACTTTGAGAGACTTTCTGTGAAAAGCTGAGCGACTTTGTGAAGTGGTGCGTCACAGTAGAGGGTTCTGGGTTTGAACCACAGACCACATTCCTTCATGATGCAGTGCAGGTTTGAATAAGTCAAGTCAAGTTAATCATTATTTGAGCTAAGCTAAGCATGTCCTGGGCCTGTCTATGTCCTGGATGATGAAACTACTATCCATATTCCCTGCTAAGACAGTGAACAAACCTTCCTTTAGGACGCTGTCTTTCATCTGACCCCGATTTTAGACAAACCGTCATTGATTTACGACCAGTGTGCATTTGTAGCGCCCCCTAGTGGATTGAAGTGAAATGTTCAGGGTGTGTTTGATTGATCCAATAATGATCCCAGGACCCTGACATCACTCCCCCAAAACCCCTTCAACCGAGAAAAGAGGACGAACCCTCAGAGAGCAGCAGAGGAGGGTCCTCTGTCTAGTGATAGGTGTTGTGTGTACACACACATACACACAACATATGAATGAACAACATAACAGAGTTACAACACAATCCATGCATATGACAGAACATTTCCAGTCCCTTCAGGACTTGGACCCTGATGGTTCCTGAAACCATAGGAAGCAGTAGTACTCCCATTATGAGACAATAGCACTACTGTTCACACGGTCCTCGTACACCAGGCGTGTCAAACTCAATTTTATTTGTTTATTTATTTTGCAGGGACAATGCACACCAATCAACAGTGAAACTGTAGGTGAGCCAGAGAGGCTAGTTTTCATCTGCTGTCCCCGGCCAAATGTTCGAAGGCTGCCTAAAATCATACATCATACATCACACGTCATACATCATACATCACACGTCATACATCATACATCACACGTCATACATCACACGTCATACATCATACATCACACGTCATACATCATACATCACACGTCATACATCACACGTCATACATCACACGTCATACATCATATGTCATACGTCATACATCATACGTCACACGTCATACATCATACGTCATACGTCATACATCATACGTCACACGTCATACATCATACGTCATACATCATACATCATACATCACACGTCATACATCACACGTCATACATCACACGTCATACATCACACGTCATACATCACACGTCATACGTCATACATCATACATCACACGTCATACATCACACGTCATACATCATACATCACACGTCATACATCATACATCACACGTCATACATCACACGTCATACATCACACGTCATACGTCACACGTCATACGTCATACATCATACATCACACGTCATACATCATACGTCATACATCATACATCACACGTCATACATCACACGTCATACATCATACGTCATACGTCATACATCATACATCACACGTCATACATCACACGTCATACATCATACATCACATGTCATACATCACACGTCATACATCATACATCACACGTCATACATCATACGTCATACATCATACATCACACGTCATACATCACACGTCATACATCATACATCACACGTCATACATCATACATCACACGTCATACATCACACGTCATACGTCACACGTCATACATCATACGTCATACGTCATACATCATACATCACACGTCATACATCATACATCACACGTCATACATCATACATCACACGTCATACATCATACATCACACGTCATACATCACACGTCATACATCATACATCACACGTCATACATCACACGTCATACGTCATACGTCATACATCAGATGTCACACGTCATACATCATACGTCATACATCATACATCATACATCACACGTCATACATCATACGTCATACATCATACATCACACGTCATACATCATACGTCATACATCATACATCACATGTCATACATCACACGTCATACATCATACATCACACGTCATACATCATACGTCATACATCATACATCACACGTCATACATCACACGTCATACATCATACGTCATACATCATACATCACACGTCATACATCACACGTCATACATCATACGTCATTCATCACACGTCATACATCATACATCATACGTCTTCTATCATCTATCAGCGTTTATAAGAGGCTGAAGGCAGACCTGACCGTCAGTGAGGAGCTCATGGGTGGAGCTGCATGAATGTGATGATGAGGGGGAGGAACATTAGTGATGAAGAGAGGACAAGAATAGCTTTGAACAATTGATGTGATAATAACAGAAATGTCCTTAAATATAATTTTACATTTATATAGCTGCATGTACAATCTTTTTACACTTGAATAAACAATAACCAAATGCAGAGACCGTTATTTAACAGTGTGTTAGGAGTAGTTACAGTCTGACAGTCACAACCATGATGCTGATGTGACCCACAGTGAAGATGAGTTTGACACCCTGACATACACCCTCCTCCTGGCTCTGTTGTTGTAACAGCCTGTAAACTGTGTGTGTGTGTGTGTGTGTGTGTGTGTGTGTGTGTGTGGTTCCAGTCATTAGCTGCTGTTTAGACTGAAAACATACCTCCATGTAGAGAGAGACTGGTCTGTTAGAACCTCTCTCCATACAAGGAGGGTGGACTGACCACCACCCTACTACTACAAATGACATGTATAGACTCGTATTCATGTACACATGTTCTGCCATTCAAAGTGAACTGCTGGCTGATGACTAGTCCATTCTACTCTCCAGGTCTCAGGTCTCCTGGCCGGTGTTGTGTCAAACAGTGTTTCCCTGTTCGTATGTGTCGAGTATTAGACAATGACTGACTTCTGAACTTGTGACATTCCAAATCCAGCCTGCCTGGGTGTGAGTCTCAGACTTTAAGGAAGTGCACAGTCAGCGACACAAACACGTAGGAGTCAGTGTAGTGAAGGAAAAAGCACGTCTTTGAGTGGAGGGATCTTTACAACGTCCTCCAGCGCCTACACAGACTTCTTCTTCTTCTCTGTTCAATCCGCCGTCATCTACTCCAGCTTTGTGAACAGACAGAGGGCTGTGGTTCTTCTTTGTCCCGTCTACAGGTGTACCGAGGTCATCACGCCTTTCTAGTCAGCCAAAGTTCAGATCCACGGGGGATGGTCAGAGGCATTGTGGGAAACCAAACCACTGTAGAAGTAGAAGCAGCAGCTGTATGAGAATGGGTGGATGTCATGCAGCCTCCCCCCATGCAGAGGCTGTGCTTTGTGTCTGGTCTCACCCCGTAGAGGAGGACCGCATTGCTCCTAACTCTGTGTATTTGCATAGCACTCCACTCTTCTTCATGTAAATATTTAACCCAACAGCACAGAGCTCTGGATAGTGTCACACACACATTACATTTACATTACATTACATTACAGTCATTTAGCAGACGCTTTTATCCAAAGCGACTTACAATAAGTGCATTCAACATTGGTAATCAAAAGAACTACTAGTCACCAGAAGTCATAAGTACATTTCCTTTTCCAAACAATCATCTAAGAGCCTGAAGCAGAGCATAACTCAGAGCCAAAGTACAGCGCAGAAACAAGAAAAACAGTTAGTGCTATAAGTAATACGAATACAATAAGTGCAACAAGCTAGTATGAAAACAATAAGCGCTAAGTGGAAGGCTCAGGGTAGCACTTCCTGAAGAGGTGGGTTTTCAGCCTGCGCTGAAAGATGGGCAGCGACACACACACACACACACACACACACACACACACACACACACACACACACACACACACACACAGCTCTTTATTCTTCCCCCAGGTTACTCATTCAACAGTGGCTCTCTTTAGTGTTCCCTTTAGCTTGCTAGCAGTCAGCTAGCATCACAGAGGCTGTGAAGCTCTTCTTATTGATCCAGCAGCTTGTTTGTCTGATGGCTTCATTGTGAACTCATTGTGAGCTACATGAAAGAGTAGGTCAGGTTAACTAAACTGTTTCCTGTTTCCTGTTTTGTTTAAAGCGTGACTGTGATCTTTGTTGTTGTCACTATGACCACGAAGGTCTGCTAATCTTAACCCAGCCGCTCTGAACTCACTCTACCTCCCCTGAAGCTGAACCACAGCGGTGACCGTACGGTGATGTGACACACTGTGACTTTATATATATATGTATATATGTATATATATATATATATATATATATATATATATATATATATATATATATATATATATATATATATATATATATGTATATATATATATATATATATATATGTATATATATATGTATATATATATACATATATATATATATATATATATATATATATGTATATATATATATATATATGTATATATATATATATATATGTATATATATATATATATATATATATATGTATATATATATATATATATGTATATATATATATATATATATATATATATGTATATATATGTATGTATATATATATATATATATATATATATATATATATATACATATATATATATGTATGTATGTTACAGGTCAAATAGATGCTGTCTTCCTGCTGATGAAGAGCACTTCTATGTGTAGAGACGGATGGACACACCTGAGTATTCATGGTCTCCAGAGGATGACCACCATCCTGCCACGTGCACACCAGAATATTCAAATATAACAGCCAGACTTCATTCAGAAGGAGCTTCCCTGGGTTCTCTCGCTCTCAAGAGGACGAACCCTTGTGAGTCTGGTTGTGTTTCCTGTCGGGACGTGTTGGTGAACATCACTAGACATTCAAGGAGTCCTTCTCTAGTGAAAGGGTTAGTAAATGAGTCGAGGACTCCTGAGACCCCCGTCCTGCTCTCTCCAGCACGAGGTCTATTTCTAGAGACAGAACTATCTCTGACAAAGAGCCTTAAGCTGTTGACATGCAAATACACACTCAGGTGGGTCATAGTACTCTCATCTATGGTAGAGGATTATCACTGGAGAAAGCAGCTGTTACATAACACACACACACACACACGGTCATCATCCAGTTGTTTAGCGGCTGAGGGGGGAGGAGGGATGGAGAGGGAAGGATCAGAGGAAAGGAAACTCTTTGATATTTGATTGATATCTGACAGCCAGTGAACATGTGATCATGATGCAGTGCATCAGCCTTATTGGACGTCATGTTGGCTGATGACTGTAGTCTATGAAGGACTACATTTGTGTTTTCATGACCCACAAACAGCACCAGTGTTATGCTGCCGTTGCTGGACGCTGGGCTTAGCTGAAGCTAGTTAGCAGCAAGACGACCGACGTGTTCAGAGAAGCTAGTTGTTGAAGCTAAGTGACGATGGAGGTGAATGGAGCAGACAAAGCATGGCTGTCTAACACCAACGAGGACTCAAGGGTCATTTGTTTTCGTTGTGCAGCACAGGGAAGCACAATGCAGTGCAGTCGCAGCTCACTGTAACACAACGAGAACACGACAAGCTAGCCAACACAGTCGAATGTTCCTGTGGAGCAAGTGTTGTGTTTCCATCATAAAGAATGTAATATGGCCGACATCTTCACATTAAATACTCAACACGAGGACAACATGGTCCTCCTCCTATGGTCCTCCAGAGTCCTGCTCTCTGTCCTGCTGTCCCCCCGTCAATTGCAGCTTGATCCTGGACCACCATGGATCCAGGTCTCTGTGAAGATGTGGACTCAGCAGTCACCGGCCTCCCGCTGCTTCCATCCATCTTATTATTCTGAGGTGGGTCATCAGACAGCCAGGAGCATGCTGGGTAGTGGAGTAGCCTGAGGTCCTAGCTGGGTTAGCTTAGCTTCCATCTGGGCTCTCTATGGGTCGGTTTGGTGGCGTTTGGCCCGGCAGGTCTGGCCGGTTGGTCGGTGATCTCAAACTCTGCTGCACTTCAGTTCTCATGCTTCTGCTCACACGTTGATAAATATACATTCTGTCATATGGCATCAGTGATGAACCATAAAAAAGCAACAAATAAAGACAAAAATGTAGCAGCCCCCCCCCCCCCCCCACCACCACCACCACCCACCACCACAAAGTGTTCAAGATGAGAACAGATGAGCCGGATATCCTGTTAACGGCGGCCGCACTGTGAGCACACGCTTCCTGTCTGTCTCGGGGGGGTTGACAGACAGGCATGATTGCCCTTTGCGTCATGTGAAAGGGCTTGTTGTATTTGAATTCATTTAAATTTCAATCTATCTCATTGCCTTCATTTGATAATCACTGGTTTGCAGCCAGAAGGCATCATGGGCTGGCTACAGTGCAGTCACTGAGACGTGTGAAAGATGTAACGCATCGTAAATGTTTCCTCCTCCAGAGTCAGCCAGTGGTCTGTGGGAAGGTCCGAGCTACTTCCACAGCTCTTACACTACAGTGCTACTACACTAGCCTTTGTTCTGACCCCGAGGACTGCAGGTCCTAAGGCTGTGGTTACAGACGGGTTCTAGTGTTCTTCATCCTGACTTACTGAAGACGTGACTGTAGCTGTGTGAGTGATGTCCTGAAGTAGGAGTTTATGTTGTAGAACGGTAACGGTTATACCAAACGTGCTGAGAGCAATGCTTGATGGGAGATTTTGACCGTCTCACAGTAATGATCCTTCTGCAGGTCCACCTACAGAAACCTGGTTTGGACTTTTACTAACTAGGTGACAAACGACACAAACGTGTGAAACAACGAGTCATTGTTGATTTAATGTCATGTAACATGTCTACTTCAGTAACAGTGTGTGTGTGTGTGTGTGTGTGTGTGTGTGTGTGAAAAGGCTAAGCTCCGCCCTCAGTACACCAGTGATGTTTGGAGCTGAAGGCGCCCTGACCTCTGTGTGTCAGTGTTAGTCAGACCCTCTGACATGATGCTGCCAGTCTCACACCACAGACCGGTCTCAGTGGGTCAGTCCCGGTGTGGTGCTCTAAGTTCTGTGGTGAAACTAGAAACTCACATGTAGCTCCTCTTCTACCCACACAGCTGCTTCTTCTTTCATAGCTTTACTTGTTCTTGAGCAAGGCACTTGACTCGCAGGCTGTCCTGAGTATGAATGCTAGCTAGTCCTGATGGTGGTAGCTGAATGAATGGGTGAATGATGACATGTAGTGTGAAAGAGCTTTGAGTGGTCGGAAGACCAGAAAAGAACTGTGCGAGTCCAGTGCGTTTACAGTTCACTATCTAATTGAACCCGTAACACCAGGACAGTGAAGGTCAGTACGACTGAACTACTCTGTGGTCTAAGTGGAGCTTCAGAGTTCACAGTAGTCTTCATGCTGGTGTTTCCTCACGTGACCTTTAGCTCACGCTTCTGCTGGCATGAAGAGACACTTTCAGACCAAATGTGTCCACCTAACAGTTCAGCATTTCTACTTTTCTAAACAAGAAGAAGAAGAAGTCCCATCAAGGACATCAGAGCATGACTGGCTGAACCAGTGGCCTTCTGGGCCTTTTTTTACAACCCTTGAGCTGAATCAGGAAGTAACCACTGTTTATCAAGACCTTGCTCTGTGTTGGTCAGGAGCAGTGGTCTGTAGTGCAGCCTGGTCTGGTCTAAAGGGTTCTGGGACACGTGTGTCTCATGAAGCAGCCGGACTAATGTAAACTAATGTCACTAAAGTGATTCACATTAGGTGATTAAAGCTGTATTACTTTAGTGTTTAGGCACCTATCAGTTCATTCATTCATTGACCAGAACAGAACGCATTAATCAGCAGCTCAGTGTAAACGTTAGCTCATCTTCATGGAGTCTCTGGGCAGGTTGTCACACATTAGAGGCCTCATGTTATCAATGCAATGCTTCAGCAAACACTACGGTACAACACAGCTGCATCCAGATAGAACCCAATGACGTACATCATTAGATTACTGAAGACTGGTCACAGTAACACACGCCGAGACAGAAGAGAGTGACGGATGAGGGCCAGTGAAGGGCTGCTGGGGCACTGAGCAGCACTGCATCAGGGATCCACTGTTCTAGCTAACAGCTGATTCAGCATGGCAACGCCTGATCTATTCAATTAGTTTGGATGGAAATGTACATGTTGTTTTGGGTGTTTGTAGTAATTAAGCAGTGTTCATAAGTTGGAAGGAAGGACTTGTTGTACCAGTAAGGTTTGTGGAAACTGTTCTCTCTGTTCATGTCATTTAGGGAACACATTTAATAAACTGAGCATTTCTAAAAGAAGACTGAAGAGAAGCAGAGGAGCACGATCATCCGTCATCATGGACGCCATCCAACAGAGAGCTCACCTTTAACCTTTAGCTTGCTACCAGAGGATCCGGGAGGGGCTCAGCTGTGTTCTTTACCCATCAGATATCACAGATCCCTTGAGTACTTTCCACACTGCACCGCCCTTCCTGACGTGATGGACTTCTTCTTCCAACATCCTTTCCGCCGTCGGCAGAAAGGGCCGAAGCATCCGGCCGGTCCCGCTCTTCAGACCAGTAAAGCCAGGAGGCGCTCTAGCGTCGGGCTGCCCTCTGCAGCGTTAGTGCAGTCCAGACGCTCCTCTGTTGGCTTACCTCCGGTTTGCACTGACCAGCGCAGGCGCCCCAGTGTTGGCTTGCTGGTGGCCAGTGGACAGAGGAGGCAGGGAGGGTTAACAAACACAGGTGAGGCAGTGGGAGACTCTGGAGGAGTCTCAGCACCCTGCGTACATCGAGGGATGGCGGTGCGACATCGACGTCCTAAAGTCAAATCTATTGAGCCTCATCTACTCGGATCCTCGATGTTACTTGCGAGTGTAGTCCAGATGGGCAGAGGAGTAGAGGGGAAGGAGGAGGAGCAAGAGGAACCGGATGCCCCCCCATGTTCCTGTTTTGAGTCTGATGGAGAGGAAGGGAGTGATGAAGTGGAGAACACACCTGTGAGCTTCAGCCCGACAACTCAGATGCACTTAACCCAGGCAGTCAATATGAAGAACATCACGCCCCGCCCCTTACTCCGCCCTCCTCGCTGTCTGAGACGAAACTCCTCCCACCTACTTCCAGCCAACTCTGTGCTCCGGAGCGGTGAATCAGGTTGTGGAGTTCATGGTCGCTACAATCGCCGAAGGTCAGGTCAAGTTCACCGGACTTTAAATAAGCAGATCCAGACTGCCAGGACCAGCCCCAGTCTGGGTCAGCTGGCCTCAGCAGGTCTGAGCTCTGAGACACAAGTGTTCTCCTCTGAGTCTACACTCCATAAGAGCTGCTCGTCACCACTGGGGGGACCAGAGGAAACCATATACTATGATCCTTATCTCGAAACGTGGGAAAACTTCCTGTCGTATGTAACACACACACACACACACACACACACACACACACACACACACACACATACATTCTTGCTTCTATGCTTCCACAGATTTACTGCCTACTACTTCCAGTACTGCAACACGGTCTCTAGAAGAACCATGTCTAGATGTTCTGACAGTCCAGCCATTTAAAGACCCTTCGTGGACAAACACCCACTAACATGTGTCTCTGTCCTCAGTGGGACAGGGACCCATGACTCTGCAGTAGAGATGGAAACATGACACCTGGGTGCACACGACGATTATCGCCTCTCTTCCAGAACGATGCTGTGATGTGTGTTGAAGTTAATATATAATACATCAAATCAACAGGGATTTGGACAATTATTATAATTTGTACAAAACATACAATGTGCTACAGTAATTTCAGTAACCACGGTGACATTTTCACTTTACTAGCCCGGTTTATGCTGCCATAAGTCTAGTACGACGCCTAGCACGGCGTCTAGCATGCGATGTCTAGCACGTCGTCTAGGACGACGTCTAGCACGCCGTCTAGCACGGCGCCTAGCACAACGTCTAGCATGCGATGTCTAGCACGCCGTCTAGGACGACGTCTAGCATGCGATGTCTAGCACGCCGGTCTAGGACGACGTCTAGGACGACATCTAGCACGGCGCCTAGCATACAATGTCTAGCACGGCGCCTAGCATACAATGTCTAGCACGGCGTCTAGCACGGCGTCTAGCACGGCGTCTAGCACGGCGTTTAGCGCAACGTCTATAGCACGTTTTCCCGTCCTTAAAAAGCAACATATACATGCTAAGTTTGGTGGGAAAAGGCTATAGGACAGCTGTGATATGACAGTCTCTGTCCTAGTTTTTAGTCGAGCTGGAACTCTCAGCACCAACGGCTGACTTTCATATAAGTCACAGGATGACAGTTATCTTGAAAGCTAACTGTCATATCTGTTTGGGATGTTCTATTTGTGGCGCCCCTCTGACCTCTCCCTTAGCGTCCCCGTCAGACAAACACGTCACTGTAGCACACAGAGCTGGGTTATGATTGGTGAGGAAGGTCGATCTCCCAAGGGGATGAACGCTTTAGATCTTCATGATTGGTTCTTTCATTCCTCTCGCCTGTTTAACAGTGTTTGATCACATAATAAAAATGATCTAATTACATTCTGCATGTCAAAATGGAGGACATCCAAATGACAGATGAGAAGCTTTTTAACTGCGACTAGCGCTCGTTTCCATTATGCTGTCATATTCAGGTTCACAGCAGTCGTACAAAGATAAATGCTGCGTCATCTCGTCTTTATTAGTTTATTATCAGCTGGTCTTCATCGGTCTAAAGGAAGCTGCGTTATCTTTCTAGTTGTTCTCAGTGTCACTTTCCTTCCCTCTTCCATGATCGACTCGTTGCTGCTTCAGATACATATTTGAGATTCAGCCGTTGAATCATTGGAAACCTTTGTTCACATTTAGTTGTTGATTCAAATATGTGAAATCATAAAGCAATCAAGCAACCAAAAATATAGCTTCACCCTCTGTGTGCTGGTCTGTTTAGACAGCATGCTGATATAAAGGCATATTACTTCTTCACCAACATCATTTCATGCTTTTATTTTCAAACTAGAGGTTATTATTTTCTGCTTTTCATCGTATTGTGGTAGTCGTCATGAGCTGGTTATTTCAGGTGGACTATCACCATTCACATGCTGATACTGGAACAGTTTTACAACTTCAGAGGGATTCCATGTTAAACCCTGCCCTGGTTTATGTGTATGTGTACACTCGTGACCACTAAGTGTGCTGCTGTCTGTGTCAGTCCGGACCTTCTCTGTTCTTCTTCCTTTGCTGGGCATCATGACGAGCCTTCATGCCATATCTCTGTCTCTCTTCGTTCACTCTGTAGCTCACTCCACCTCTGCTCTCTGTCTCGTTGAACTAAATAGCAGCTGATGAATGTGACGTGTGATGTTCCACATGAGGTGCTGCACATTAGAATATGAATTCAAATCTTTAGAATTTGAATCCGTTGACATTAGAGACACAAATGAGCTCCACAAAAGGACTTGGTGTTGAATTTGTGTCCCCAGTGTTTGATATGCTGATATGTTCGTGATGCCCGATCAGGAGCATTTCACACGTCTTCAGCTTTCAGACTGTTTAAATCTGTGTGGCGTTGGCAGCTTTTCTCTTCTCTTTGAGTTGTATTGTCAAGACAACGTTGTTTTTCTTTGTGTTTCCAGGAAAGCAATAGCTAAGTCCGGCCTGCACCAGCTGCCCTGTCAGCCCAGCACATCGTCCCTGAACAGGAGCGACCCAGAGGCAGATGTCCGCGGCACTCTGGACTGGACTGTGAGTCTGGGCTCTGATCCCTCACAGGACAACTCGATCGAGTCTATCTAGAGCGTAATGTGCCAGGATCTTTGTGGATCAGCACACCCAGGATGCTCAGTCAGTGTTTCACATGACTTCCAGATGTAGTGAGCCAGCTGGTGTCCTCTTTGTCCCTGCAGGAGTCGGCTGTGTATGGAGAGCACGTCTGGTTTGAGACCAACGTGTCTGGAGACTGCTGCTATGTGGGAGAGCAGCACTGCATAGCCAGAGCACTGGTGAGTAGCTCCTCCCTCGTTGTGCTACAACTTCCATTCATGAGATGGAGCCAAGTGTTCCCCTTTAGTCCATCACACTGAGTCTGTACTCGTCTCACCTGATGTTCCTTCAGTGTCTGCACCAATCAGACGGAGGTAAATGCACTAGTGGTGGTCACATGAGCTCAGCTGCTCTATGTGCACAGTGAACATCAGCATCAAGGAATCCATTCCATACCATGGATCATGATGAGGCAGTATTTTGGGGTATTTTTGTCAGCCCTTATGGTCCAGGTTCTTCATCAGAGCAGGTCAGGCACTGATTCATTCAGTGTGCGTCAAACACTCCCATCATCTTCAGTCCAGCATATGTTAGCCTGTCACACGGCACGTACACAAAGTGGTCACATGTCCACATCATCCACGTCTCACCGCTTAGACCGGTCTCTGCCGGACTCCTGCTCAGGACCCTTTCACGTTCTGCAGCGTAGGACTGCCCCCCAGTGGTCAGAGCTGTTGACTGCCTCACATGTGGCCGTCTACGTTACTGTTGGTCAAAGGACAGACGGTCCTTCCTGAAGCTTATTCCTGTGATTTTCCTTTTCCATGTTTCATCTTCTCCTTCTCTGTCTTTCTCGTTCCAGCAAAAGTCTGTCAGTCGAAGGAAGTGTGCTGCGTGTAAGATAGTGGCCCACACCATCTGTATAGAGCAACTGGAGAAGGTAATTCTCATGCACTGAACCAAGCGGATTGATCCAGGACATGGAATGAGTTCACCGTATGAATCTACTTCATGTAGACCAGAAGCATAAAGACACAGGTGTCATCACAGACAGTCAAAGATTAAAGACGGATGTTTAAACCGTCTTTCACGAGGGACAAGAGGTTAAAGAAGGATTTCACTTTTAGTCCTCAGTAAGAGTTTAAGATCGGAGAGAAGGAGGATTACGTTAAATCCTCAGACATGACTGTATTGATGTCGTCAGAGGACAGCTTGTCTTTAAATGTTGCTCCTGTCTAACCTGCAGTTCCCCAGCTCTAGAGCCATTCTGCTGGACGCCACCCTGCCTCTCAATGAGCCCCACTTTAGAGTGAGACACACAACCCTCCTCCCGTCTCTCTCTCTCCCCGCCTGTGGTGTCTGGACCTCCCTTCAGCCTTTCTTAGTGAAGCCGGGTCTCAGCCTGGTGTCAGTGCTTCCTCAGGATGAGTCTTTATAGGTGGGGCAAATGTGTGAGGGGCTGCCACACAACCAGATACCGCTGCTACAGACATAGCATGTATTCAGGTGTGTGGGAAGAGCCAATGGATTGCAACGTAATCCAGGTCAGACTCACTCCCTTTGGAAACTTCCACTTTGGTTCTGGCATGATGAAGGGGTCACTTTCTATTCTCTCCATCTCCTCTACTTGTTGATCGGGGTGCATTGATCGGGGTGCATTGATCAATGGGATCTGATACTGAGGCCTAGCAGCACAGAGGGACCAGGACTGGTCTCTGAGACACAGTCCAGGTCCCTCTACTAGCCCCTGTCAAACACATCCACTGTCTTCATCAGCAGATATCGGTCACATGACATCAGTATCTCTCTTTATGAATCGTCATCGTTGCAATAATCGCATCCATAGAATTTGACACATGGCACATTATGATCCTCACAATAAACCATATCAGAGTCAGCACAGCACACGGCCCAGCGACCCATCATCAGAGTCCAGCTGTGACAGCAGCAGCGCGTTGGTACACCACGTCTGTGATGTGATGAATAGCTCTGGTTCTGGTGCCAGTTAATTAAACTGGGCTCATTTTAGCAGCCTCCTGAATGTGAGTCTAACTGATGGAGCCACCAACGCTTCAACAGACATCATCTAATCTCAGCCAGATCTCTCGGTGTCATCGACTTTTACTTCTTCAAGCTGTCGCCTTTGTCTTGATGTCAATAGTAGAGCACTAATCATTACATTACATTACAATCATGTGACGCTAATGACCAACGGATCCATTTTTCACTATGAGAAGGTCTGTGATGTGCAAGGCTGAACCAGGAGTGAAGCCGGCTAGTTCACGATGTTCAGCCTGCAGACCACAGAGTCTGCTGGGTTTTCTTTTCTGAGTTCACTTCATGATGGGGAGTCGTGGCGCCTCCCCACTTTCACACACGTGCTTCTTTCTCCTAACCCATGTGTTCCTGATCAGTGGAGATGCTTCTGTTGTGGAGCTGCTAGAAGGAGCCTCAGTTCATCTTCCTCTGCTCTTTTCCAGATTAATTTCAGGTGTAAACCGTCTTTCAGAGAATCCGGCTCTAGGAACATCCGGGAGGTGAGTTTGAGCTGCTGCTGGAGCTGCTTTAGGCTCAGGAACATTGGTCAACTTCTACAAAGTAAGCTATTTAAGAAGTATTTTAATAAGATGCTGATCAGTGTGATTTGTGCGTGTTCAGCCCGTTGTGGTGCGTCATCACTGGGTGCATCGGAGACGGCAAGAAGGCAAATGCAAACAATGTGGGAAGGTGAGTGTGAGTTGAGATGATGATGATTCACTTCTTCTGTCAGCAGCTCAGAGGCACTCAGTCCCTCTTCTTCCTGTCTGTCTGAGCAGGGCTTCCAGCAGAAGTTTGCTTTCCACAGCAAAGAGATCGTGGCCATCAGCTGCTCCTGGTGCAAACAGGCTGTGAGTGGGTTTATCCGTCATATTCTTTCTATTCTCCCCGTCTCAATCAATACATGTGTTCAACTGAATGTCCCTCTTTAGTACCACAACAAGGTATCCTGCTTCATGCTGCAGCAAATTGAGGAAGCTTGTCCAATAGGAGCTCATGCCGCTCTCATAGTTCCACCCACATGGATCATTCGAGTCCGGCGCCATCAGGTAACTGTTGACTCTCACTTTTAACATTTTTCTTTCTGTTCAATGAATGAATCCACATCTCCTTTTCATAGCCAACATCCCCCCACCCTCCCTAAACAGTCCTCGGGTCTACATTGAAATGAATGTTCATGATAGCTGGTGATAGCGCGCATGTTCTAAGCGTGTCGCACTGGTTCCCTCGACCAAACGGCATTTTTGTCAAACCCAGGTTTTTGATACTTTTAAGTCTTGTTCAGCACGATGATCTTCACCAATAATCACCACTGTTATGAACTATTATTGAACTATGAATTCAATCGGTTGAAGTCAAAAGTTAGCCTTGAAACTGGCCCGGCCCATGGTGAGACCAGTCTGCTGGTGAAATCATACAGAATCCGTCCTTTAGCTGGGAGTGTGTAGTATACAGTACATACTGGTTAGTGTGTAGTATACAGTACATACTGGTTAGTGTGTAGTATACAGTACATACTGGTTAGTGTGTAGTATACAGTACATACTGGTTAGTGTGTAGTATACAGTACATACTGGTTAGTGTGTAGTATACAGTACGTACTGGTTAGTGTGTAGTATACAGTACGTACTGGTTAGTGTGTAGTATACAGTACATACTGGTTAGTGTGTAGTATACAGTACGTACTGGATGAGTATGTAGTATACAGTACGTACTGGTTAGTGTGTAGTATACAGTACATACTGGATGAGTGTGTAGTATACAGTACGTACTGGTTAGTGTGTAGTATACAGTACATACTGGATGAGTGTGTAGTATACAGTACGTACTGGTTAGTGTGTAGTATACAGTACATACTGGATGAGTGTGTAGTATACAGTACGTACTGGTTAGTGTGTAGTATACAGTACGTACTGGTTAGTGTGTAGTATACAGTACATACTGGTTAGTGTGTAGTATACAGTACGTACTGGATGAGTATGTAGTATACAGTACGTACTGGTTAGTGTGTAGTATACAGTACATACTGGATGAGTGTGTAGTATACAGTACGTACTGGTTAGTGTGTAGTATACAGTACGTACTGGTTAGTGTGTAGTATACAGTACGTACTGGTTAGTGTGTAGTATACAGTACATACTGGTTAGTGTGTAGTATACAGTACGTACTGGATGAGTATGTAGTATACAGTACATACTGGTTAGTGTGTAGTATACAGTACGTACTGGATGAGTATGTAGTATACAGTACGTACTGGTTAGTGTGTAGTATACAGTACGTACTGGTTAGTGTGTAGTATACAGTACTGTATACTACACACTCATCCAGTACTTACTCCTAAATGAATTTCCTGTAGGACACTTCTACCAATTCTAGGGTGTTTCCACTTCCAATGATCCATTTATTCAAAGAATGAAAAAAATGCTTATGGCATATATTTAAATCAATTGGGTATCGTAGTAGTTTTGGGTGATAAGTCTGAGGATGATGCTATCTATTAGAAGAAGCCCTCTCTGCTTCACATGTGGGCCTGTTCCATTCGTTTCATCTAGTTGTCTCTTATCACTCATGAATGATCTGTCGCTTACAGTAGAGCAGCCACAATACCAGAGTAAGAGAACTGCTGATGGCAACTATAGGATTTTAAAAAGAACTTCTGTTCATGGCCATACTATACTATAGTACTATAGTATAGTATAGTACTATACTATAGTAGTATAGACAGTAGATAGTCTTATAAATACCTATCTTCACATTCAAAACAAGACTCCTATTCAGCATGTGTTGTCTTTGACCCATCGTGAAACATTTCTCAATAATAGTAGTGAAAATGTCTCCTCAGGGTGATGTAATAAAGAGATGTGTTATGTTCATAATGGATGTGTTGATGATATGCCACACACTGTTTCCTTCTTTATGAGATCAGCCTCAGTGATGTGCAGCTGCTGTGTGTGTGTGTGTGTGTGTGTGTGTGTGTGTGTGTGTGTGTGTGTGTGTGTGTGTGTGTGTGTGTGTGTGTGTGTGTCTCTAACAGTCCTCTATGAAGTCGAGTAAGAAGAAGAAGAGAACGTCGTTCAAGAGGAAAAGCAGCAAGAAGGGAGCAGAGGTCAGTCCTGACTGTGCTTCATACAGACCCACATGGTGATGGTGGTCTTCAGACAGCCTGAATGAACAAGCTCTGAGCAGATCATCTTCTCCTCGACAGGAAGGACGACAATGGAGGCCGTTTTTAATCCGACCCATCCCTGCTCCACTGATGAAACCACTGCTGGTGTTTGTCAACCCCAAGAGCGGAGGAAACCAGGTATTCATATTCAGCGAGCTGGTCACTGAAGCAGTTCAGTCAAGCTATATGCTGAGCAGGTATGGTGCCACTAAACCAGCCCTCAAGTGTGGAAACCGAGGAGTGGGTCAGGTCAGTCATCTCGGGGTCTTGTTCTCCAGCGAGGGTCCAATGGAGCGTGAGATGGACGGGTCATCAGCAGTGATGAAGGCCTTGTACCGGACCTCGATTTACCAGTCCATCAACGTTCAGACCCTCAGCTGTGGTCATGACCTTGTGGTAGTGACCAAAAGAATGAGCTTCCTTCCCTAGGGAGTCTGGAGCCTTAGAGATGAGGAGACCCTTCAATTCACATTCAGCTGTTTTCTAATCGTCCAACGTCCTGCTGGTTTCTCTGTCTCACAGGGTACCAAGATCCTGCAGTCCTTCATGTGGTATCTGAACCCCAGACAGGTATTTGACCTGAGCCAAGGAGGACCAAAGGAGGGGTAGGTCTCTCTGTCCGACACACACACACACACACACACACACACACACACACACACACACACACACACACACACACACACACACACACACGCTACCATCAGTGAACATGTACTAGTGATGACCCATGTGTGTCGATATTGTAGCCTGGAGCTGTATCGTAAAGTCCATAACCTGAGGATCATGGCCTGTGGAGGAGACGGCACTGTGAGTAGAAACACACACACACACACACACACACACACACACACACACACACCATCCAAGATATATGTCTAAATAAAAGAAGCAGGACTAAACTAGTTTATGGATGTGCCGATGGAAATGCAAACAAGAATTGAAGTTCATTTTAAATTGCTGCTCTACAGCCACTCTGTTGTCTGTTGCCTGTGGAAGGACAGTGATTACAATATCTGTCTGACGGATATTTATTAAAGGAGGTTTGAAGCCAAAAGGGCAATTTTGTAAAACAAATAATCTCCTGATATTGTCTGGAGTGGAGGAGTAGTGCATGCTCATGTGGATCTAAGAGGAGCCAGTGTTCAGCTGATGGAGCTGAGAACCTGCTCCTGTGAAAGACAGGATGTAACTCTGTGTGTGTGTGTGTGTGTGTGTGTGTGTGTGTGTGTGTGTGTGTGTGTGTGTGTGTGTGTGTGTGTGTGGAACCAGGTGGGCTGGATCCTGTCCTGTCTTGATGAACTCGCATTGAATCCTCAACCTCCTGTTGCCGTGTTACCACTTGGGACAGGAAATGACCTCGCCAGGACCCTCAACTGGGGAGCGGTGGGTACAAACACACACAACTCACCTGTAGGAGTGAACAGAGACAGAACAGAGACAGTCCAATGACGTCTGGATCCTGTTTTCTGTTCATAAACATGTCTGTGTTTTATGTCTCCAGGGCTATACAGATGAACCTCTGTCTAAGATCCTCTCCCATGTTGAGGACGGAGCGGTTGTCCAGCTCGACAGATGGAATCTACAGGTTGAACCGAACCCCGGAGCAGGGGCTGAACCGGACGAGCAGCAAACTGATAAGGTTTGAACCGTTCTGACTGAATGCAAAGGTGCTGAGCTGCTCCACAGCTGGTCAGAGTCCATCCCACCTTGATTCAGAACACGTTTACATCTTCTAGTCAGCTGTTAGGAGTCCTCCTCTTGATCCTGTAGATCCTGTTGATCTGATGTTTGTGTGAATGCTCTCAGCTTCCTCTAGATGTCTTCAACAATTACTTCAGTCTTGGATTTGATGCCCATGTGACTCTTGAGTTCCACGAGTCAAGAGGTACATCCGTTGTCATGCACGCGTTGCTACTCCACACACTGACTGTGATCATTGACACATTGATATTGTCATGGGAACATTGCTTATTTGTGGAGACTTTCTTTTCCATTGAGTTTGTCCTGATACTCATGAGCTGTTTTGTCTCTGTCGTCGTTTCAGAAGCCAACCCAGAGAAGTTCAACAGTCGTTTCAGGAATAAGATGTTCTATGCTGGGGTGAGTGCGTCTCCATGTTTAATGCTCTTAGAGGTGCGTAACGATTGCCTCTCAACAGCTCTTAACACGTCGACAGCGAGAAGGCAACTTGTAGCTAACAGTGCTAACAGCGCTAACAGTGTTTACCTGAGGGGGAACCAGAGGCTGGATGCTACACTCTGTAGTTCTGCATGCTGAATGTGGATCTCCTTCTGGACCTGCTGCTTTCTTGTACACTGATGTCACATGCTCAAAGCTCTAAGTCTACATAAGCCTCTGAACTCATGGCTGCTGGGCTGGTCCATTATCACCACAGTCACCAGGACGTGTTCGGCCCGTGCTGCTCATCACCAGGTGAACTAACTCTGTTATGTGTTCATGCTCCAACTGCCATTCAGGTCCATTTGCCAGCATGCTGCTCAATGCTCTTGTGTTCCCTGATTGGAAATGGATCTTCCCACATCGTTACCTGAGCCTAGTGCACGTTGCAGCCCAGTTTAGTCTCAGGATCAGGCTTTGTTCAGACTCAGCCCAAACTTTAGTGCTCGTGCCGTTAGCTTCCCCAGTCCCACGTCGTGCTCTGTCCTGTAGTCATCCATACCATGGAACCATGAAAATCCACCGGAGCTGAGGCCATTCCAAAAGACAGACGAAGCAATGCTGTCAGAGGGTGTGTTGGATGTGCACAGCTGGATTCAGTGAAACCCTGAAGAAGCTTGCACCTGACATTGAGCTCGTAATGTCTGGAGGGCTCTCTTTTGATCCATTTGTTCAAATCTGTCGTATCGATGCATGGTCTCAGATCTCACAAGGGAGCTGACCCAGTCTGTGGTTCCTCCTCTCTTCTCATGATCCCTCAGTCAGCAGGGATTCCTCTTCTTTCCTCAGGCTTTCCTTCAGAGCCACTGGTGTAGAGCTGGCTCTGCATTGTCTTTCAACAGTATTTTGTACTGCACATCCTTGTTCTCCCTCACTGTATCCATGTGTTGCTGCCCCTCGAGGTCACTAAAGCGCCATCAGTGACATGGACCGTCTCTCTGAGCTTTGGACCAAGGATGCTTGTCTGTCCTCCTCAACCAGGACAAACAGTTTCTCCTGAACGGCTCTGGTTCAGATACGTGATTAATACATGATTAATACGTGATTAACACGTGATTAACGCATGATTAACACATGATTAATATGTGATTAACACATGATTAACACATGATTAACACGTGATTAACATGTGATTAACACATGATTAATATGTGATTAATACATGATTGACACGTGATTAATACATGATTGACACGTGATTAACACATGATTAATATGTGATTAATACGTGATTAACACATGATTAACACGTGATTAACACGTGATTAACACATGATTAACACATGATTAACACATGATTAACACGCGATTAACACGTGATTAATATGTGATTAACACATGATTAATATGTGATTACCACGTGATTAACACGCGATTAACACGTGATTAATATGTGATTAACACATGATTACTACGTGGTTAATACGTGATTAATATGTGATTAATACGTGATTACCATGTGATTAATACGTAATTAATACGTGATTACCATGTGATTAATACGTGATTAATACGTGATTAATACGTGATTAAAATGTGATTAACACATGATTAACACGTGATTAACACATGATTAATATGTGATTAATACGTGATTAACACATGATTAACACATGATTAATATGTGATTAATACGTGATTAACACGTGATTAACACATGATTAATATGTGATTAACACGTGATTAACGCATGATTAACACGCAATTAACATGTGATTAATATGTGATTAACACATGATCAATACATGGTTAATACATGATTAATACGTGATTAGCACATGATTAACACATGATTAACACGTAATTAACATGTGATTAATACGTGATTAACACATGATTAATACGTGATTAATATGTGATTAATACGTGATTAGCATGTGATTAACATGTAATTAACACGTGATTAACACGTGATTAATACGTGATTAATACGTGATTACCATGTGATTAATACGTGATTAATACATGATTAATACGTGATTAAAATGTGATTAACACATGATTAATACGTGATTAATACATGATTAATACGTGATTAATATGTGATTAATACGTGATTAACACATGATTTACACGTGATTAATGCATGATTAACACATGATTAATATGTGATTAACACATGATTAACACATGATTAACACGTGATTAACGTGTGATTAACATGTGATTAACACGTATTAACATGTGATTAACACATGATTAATATGCGATTAATACGTGTTTAACACGTGATTAACATGTGATTAACACGTGATTAACATATGATTAACACATGATTAACACATGATTTATATGTGATTAACACGTGATTAAAATGTGATTAACACATGATTAACACATTATTAACACATGATTAATACGTAATTAACACATGATTAACACATGATTAACACATGGTTATTCCTGGATAATAATGAAGTGATGCAGGTTGAAGACTGGCTCTGACTGTACCTGAGACTGCACCCTGCTGTAGTTTTGGTGGTGACCTGTCTGATCTGTCTGATTGTGTCTCTCAAACAGACAGCATTCTCAGACTTCCTGATGGGAAGCTCCAAAGACCTGTCCAAGCACCTCAAGGTGGTGGTGAGTATCTGTCCATCAACAGTTTCATTTAGTCACTTAGATAAAAACACACTCACTCCATCTCTCTCTCTCTCTCTCTGTCTCTCTCTGTCTCTCTCTGTCTCTCTCTCTCTGTCTCTCTCTCTCTGTCTCTCTCTCTCTCTCTGTATCTCTCTCTCTGTCTCTCTCTCTCTCTGTCTCTCTCTCTCTCTGTCTCTCTCTCTCTCTGTCTCTCTCTCTCTCTCTGTCTCTCTTTGTGTGTCTCTCTGTCTCTCTCTCTCTCTCTCTGTCTCTGTCTCTCTCTCTCTCTGTCTCTCTCTCCAGTGTGATGGGACAGATTTAACATCGAAGGTTCAGGACTTGAAGCTTCAGTGTCTTGTCTTCCTCAACATCCCCAGGTAATGCTGCTCTCGCTATTATTTATTTATGTATATATAGATATATATATACACTGTGTGTGTATATATATATATATATATATATATATATATATATATAAATACACACACACACAGTACTATTGTTGCTGATGTCTACCACTAAACAGTGCAGGTTGAACTACATTCCTCAGTATCTCTTTTATCAATGAATCAGCTGTCCAGTAGTGAGGTAGTGTTTCCCACAGCTCAAGAACAGCAGAGCTTACTGCTGCGCTCTGATACAAGTACTTAATAATACCATTACAGTTCACGTTCTACTCTCATACAAACAGTAAGAACAATAAGAATTCTGACTGATTAAGTTAAACAGTTGAAAGAAATCTCAAAGATGAGACAACAAAACTCACTTAAAGGAGAACAGCTGGTCCACCTTCAGTGACCTGAGCCACCCTTCAGGGCTTCTTCCCTCCTTTTAACCAGCACGGGACAACAAACCCACCAACTAATACACTGCACACACACTGCTGTCACTGCTGACCTCATGCTCATCGTCACATACACCCTCTCTCTCCTCACTAACGCTACACTTCCCTCCATACGCTGTCTAAACCTGACCGGGTCTAGCACACTCTGTTCTCGTATGGCTCTGGGCTAGAAGGTCTGAGTCTGTGATCTGATGGACCTGAAGCGTCTACCACAGGGCAGCAGATCAGACGGATGGTGTCTTTTATTATGTTGGCTGCTCTACCGAGGCTGAACAAGTCCTCCACAGAGGGCAGAGAGCAGCTGAGGAAGCTCAGGAAGTGGAGTCGCTGCTGGGCCTTCATAGCTACTGAGGTGGTGTTGGTAGACCACGAGTGATCATCAGCGACAGAGTGGGTCGGGTCTACACTGTTGTTGGGAAGTCTATTTTGAGTTCTTTTGATTTTTTAAGGACGAGGTTGTTCTCTGAACACCACGCTGTTGGTCTTTGGACTTCGCCCCTGTAGACTGTCTTGTGTCCTCCTGAGATACGTCCAACCACAGCTGTGTTGGTGGAATGAGTGGGGCCCAGTCATGAGTGTTGAGGGTGTATAGCATGGGGCTCAACACACAACCTAGTGGGGAGCCGGTGCTGAGCGTAAGAGGAGGGTGGAGGCCTGGTCCAGCGGTCTGTGAAAGTCCTTGATCCAGAGGCAGGTGGGTTGGGAGAGTTCTAGGTCAGTAAGTGACTGAGTGTTCAAGGTGGGCCGGTACTGTGTGAAGAGCCGTGGCGATGGCATCCTCCGTAGACCAGGAGGCAAACTGGTACGGGTTGAAGTGGGAGGGAGGCTGGCTTAGAGGACAGACTGCAGGCAGTAGGGAAGGTGGAAGTAGACAGGGACAGGTTGAAGATTTAGTGAAGACCTAAGAGAGCTGGTCTTCTCTTATCGTCACACCAACAAGGCCTGCAGCTGTCCTCTGATTCAACACTCTGAGCACACTTCTCCCATCATGCTCCTGCAAGCTGAGGAGGTGCTGGAGGCACGACAGGTGGAGGTATGTTCTGTCACAGCTAACGGACGTGTGTCGGTCCGACGCCGAGAGTGACGACGGCCCCGTTAGCTGTGGTGTAATCACAACACATCCCCTCCTTTGGTGTCTAGGGCTTCTCAGTGAGGTTCTTCAAATCCGAGGGTTTTACAACGATGGACTATTTGTTTTTAAAGGAGCAGTGTGTAGGATCTAGTGTTTGCAACCAACTTAACGCTCCTCTAATCAGTCCTCGCTTTCCATGTGTGCAGAGGACTATGGTGGCTTTCTCTAGAACCAGTGTTCAGTGTGTCCATTCAGAGCTGCTGTCCTCTATGCCATATGGCGTAGAGGACCTGCTCCCTATGTAGATTTGGGTGATTCCTAGTTTTAAGTGATTATACACTAATGAAAACATAGTTATTAATTTTATATTCTGTTCCTGTGAACAGAGCTCCAGAAATGCTACATACTGGACCTTTTAAATGCTTTAGAAACCATGAATGAGAGTTTACAGGACATTGAACCTGTTTCCTCATGAACATGAGAGTTCACGGAGGTCGTCCTCCTGGCATGGTGGAGGCTGGTCTTTTTGATTCTTCACTTCATTTAGTTTGTTCCCTCTCTGGTGTTTCAGAGAATAAAGCAGCAGACAGCACATGAAGTAGAAACGCCTCGTTCATGCTCGGAGCCCGCCTTCTGCAAAGCTTCACGACACGGTGACGAGCACGAGTATCACCACAGCTTCAGTCTGCTGAGTTTAGTGCAACACCTGGTGCTGTTATTCTGTTATTTGGTACCAACTCTAGTGGATTCTTTGAGCGCTCTCTCATGCAAGCCTTTTCTGCCACATGCGTCTGTATAAGCATTAAAGAGAACTTCATAACGAGGTGTGTCTGATGATGTGTGTGTGTGTGTGTGTGTTCTTCAGATACTGTGCAGGTACTACACCTTGGGGAAACCCCAGTGAACATCACGACTTTGAACCTCAACGCCATGATGATGGATACATCGAGGTCATTGGCTTCACTATGACTTCACTGGTACGTAGCTCGCTGTGTACCCGGGGTAATAGAGTAGGTAAATAGGTTCATCCCTCACATCTTCTCCTTACATCTCACAATCACCTTTATTGGAAAGCTGTAGATTCACATACAAGGAACTTCCCTCATTTCAACAGCACATGCTCGTATTTGAACTGTATTTCCACAACCTTCAAAGAAAAAGTCAAAAGTATTTCCTGGTAGCTGGAACTGAGAACCAAGAATTCAAAAGTTGTATCATCATCTAAAGCGCTACTATCATGAGTTCAAAGCCATAATGATCAGTCTGCCACCAGAAAAACAGTATTTCATTGAGTCGTAGTGAAAGTGTGTGTGTGTGTGTGTGTGTGTGTGTGTGTGTGTGTGTGTGTGTGTGTGTGTGTGTGTGTGTGTGTGTGTGTGTGTGTATATGCAGGCTACTCTCCAGGTTGGAGGTCATGGCGAGAGGTTGAACCAGTGCAGAGAAGTCACCCTCACCACGACGAAACCTCTCCCAGTACAGGTACATATTGTCCATACGCACATCTGTACAACCACAGTACGTAACATCTGCCCAGTAACGATGACTGAATACTGAAGCAGTGTGGGTATGATTGATTGAAATACTTGTTAGGTGGATGGTGAACCGTGCAGACTTGCTCCCTCTGTCATCCACATCAGCCTCAAAAACCAGGCCAACATGGTGCAGAAAACCAAACGACGGACCTCACTACCACACCTCAACGAGTAAGTCACACACTCACAACCGCCAGAGACCCTGATGTTCAGCTTCTAATGATCACTCTGTGTGTTTGTGTCAGTCAGCAGCCGGTCCCAGAGAGGCTGAGGATCAGAGTCAGCAGGATCAGTATGACAGACTATGACGCTCTGCACTATGACAAGGACAAACTACGACAAGCATGTAAGCAAACACTCACATATGCACCGCCAAACACTCACGTATGCGCCGCCAAACACTCACGTATGCACCTCCAAACACTCACGTATGTACCTCCAAACACTCACGTATGCACCCCCAAACACTCACCTATGCACCGCCAAACACTCACCTATGCACCGCCAAACACTCACGTATGCGCCGCCAAACACTCACGTATGCACCTCCAAACACTCACGTATGCACCGCCAAACACTCACGTATGCACCTCCAAACACTCACGTATGCACCTCCAAACACTCACGTATGCACCGCCAAACACTCACGTATGCACCTCCAAACACTCACGTATGTACCTCCAAACACTCACGTATGCACCCCCAAACACTCACCTATGCACCGCCAAACACTCACGTATGCACCGCCAAACACTCACGTATGCACCTCCAAACACTCACGTATGCACCGCCAAACACTCACGTATGCACCTCCAAACACTCACGTATGCACCTCCAAACACTCACCTATGCACCGCCAAACACTCACGTATGCACCTCCAAACACTCACGTATGTACCTCCAAACACTCACGTATGCACCCCCAAACACTCACCTATGCACCGCCAAACACTCACGTATGCACCGCCAAACACTCACGTATGCACCGCCAAACACTCACGTATGTACCTCCAAACACTCACGTATGTACTGCCAAACACTCACGTATGCACCGCCAAACACTCACGTATGCACCACCAAACACTCACCTATGCACCACCAAACACTCACGTATGCACCACCAAACACTCACGTATGTACCTCCAAGGCTTTAATGGAAATGTGTTATTGCATTTTTAAATCAAAGCTCACACAAGCTGATATCAAATACTGCTCATGACAGCATAAAACAACTATAAAGCAACAGAAATATATAGGCTGAAATACATAATACTGTCTGTCAACGTGATATTCATTTGAACCATATCATCCAGCCATAATCGTACCTCAGATGATTTCCAGATCAAACAATACAGTTAGTGTTTAGTGAGGGTAGAGTTGGTCTACAGCAGGCGTATTCATCTGAAAGGAACAGGTTATATGTTCATATACCAGATCACAGGTCAGTGATGTGTGATATGAGCTGCAGGTCCATGGACCCTCATGACAGCAGCATCTTCAGGCTCGAGAGGGAATCTCACTGCTTGATGATGAGAAGGTGGAGCAGTGATGTGAAGGTCAACAGGATGATGCTCAGCTGCCTCTTCATGCTGCATCTCAGACGCTCCTCAGTGAGAGATGTCTGTGATTTACATAGAGCACTCTCATGGCTGACATCTCAGCAATATAGAGCGGGGAAGCTTCTGTCTCTGTCATTACAGACAATTACACTCACATGCAGTCAGTTAGTTCATGTCAGCGCCGAGTTCTGACACCGGGTGGCGCTCTTCCCTTTTACAACATTGTACCCAGAACGCTTTAGAACCCTGTAGACGACTAGTGTAAATGTAGACGTGGTTCTCTTTGTTTCTGTGTGTCGCCTATCATATAAATGTACTGTACAGGGTTAGAATCTGTAGTTCCTTGATGAAAACTTATATAATATTTCACACTAATTCATATTAATGATCCACAATTCCCTTTTTTCAATATAATATGAAATGTCTATTGGTATTAAATGATGTTCTTAATTTCCATCATTTCTTACCTCATCCTTTGTTCTTGCTATCTGAACTTTGAGTTGTTTCTCATTATGCAAATCAATCCCTGCTCTCAACTTGTGGATGTGTCACTCTTGGGGAGATGGTAAAAATATGCACAGTGGTTATATCATCTCACTGTGGCTCTGTTCCACCCTGAACATGGATCGAGTGGAGCGATGATGCATACAGAACTATCATTCTATACTGTAATACAGTCCAACCATCACGGTTAACTTGTTTGTCTGACCAACAAGAGAACGTAAAGTCACTCAGAGATTTACAGAAACAGAGCCAGAGACAGTCCAGCATTAGGATCTAATTAATCAGTTATCAGAATGTCTACCCGTCGATTTTCTGCTGCTCCTCTAATTGGACAACGTCTTTAAATGATTCGGCCCATTTTACATTTTGTTGTCTCATTACAACAACTTTCTGTGAGCTCTCTTCCCAAACATGCGTGGACCAACAACCAATGAGTTGCTCCTTGTGTGCCACTATACATGGTCATCCTCAAGGCGAGTCCATGAAATGAATGCAGGCGTTGTGTGGTGATTGTTCCAGAACACATGTGATGAAGAACCTGTTATCTCTGAGTGAATGGACCACACAGTGAACAGACTCTTCTAGAATCTCTCTTCTAACCGGACACTCCCAGAGCCGGTTGTCTTCCGCCCTGAGACAGACGCAGTGGTTGTCTTCCGCCCTGAGACAGATGCAGTGGTTGTCTTCCGCCCTGAGACGGACGCAGTGGTTGTCTTCCGCCCTGAGACGGACGCAGTGTTTGTCTTCCGCCCTGAGACAGACGCAGTGGTTGTCTTCCGCCCTGAGACGGACGCAGTGGTTGTCTTCCGCCCTGAGACGGACGCAGTGTTTGTCTTCCGCCCTGAGACGGACGCAGTGGTTGTCTTCCGCCCTGAGACGGACGCAGTGGTTGTCTTCCGCCCTGAGACGGACGCAGTGGTTGTCTTCCGCCCTGAGACGGACGCAGTGGTTGTCTTCCGCCCTGAGACGGACGCAGTGTTTGTCTTCCGCCCTGAGACGGACGCAGTGGTTGTCTTCCGCCCTGAGACAGACGCAGTGTGTGGTATCAGTGAGAGCTGTGTGTGGGTTCAGCAGCTCTGATGTTCATCCAGCAGTGTTGGTGCAGCCGGCCTGACGCCTCAGGGGAGCGTCTGTTGTTTCTACGACCGCCTTGGTTAAGCTCTCTTAAGAAAATAAAAGACAGCAAAGTTAACTTGGCGCTGTACATAAATCCTCATTTTGAGGTTCTGGGCTAGACAAGCGTGTCACACACGAGGTGGTATCTTGCTTTAATTAGACTCCACTAGCACCGGTGGGCTGCATACACACTCATAGAACAGGAGATGTTTTTATTCACTGTGATGTTGAGCAGAGCATTTCAGTGACTGTGTTTGTTGATCTGCGTTAGCTTCCTGTGTCTAGCTCCGTACTGACCAGTCCCACTTCTCTGCTCTCAGAGTGGTGTCTCTGACTCTCTCTGCTTCTGATCTTTCCTATAGGCTGTTCCTTTCTGTCACAAATAGGACGTTCTCATCAAATACACCAGTATCATTATCAGCATCAAGACCCTAACACATTTCACCTAAATATTCATTGGCAAGTTGTTGTTGGTGGTTCACAGTTTGAGTCCTCAGTAGTCTCCGTGTTGCTGGTTGTCCTCACTACCATATCTGTAATTAGACTCAGGTGGAGTCCCAGGTCTACGTCGGGCCCTTCTAGATGACCAGAATTCAAACCAGCAGCATGTACGGGCTCCTGAGGGCTGGACTAGAGAACCACTGTATAAGTAGATATCAAAGAGCTGCTGGATAATTGTCTTGTTCCTCTGTATCTGCAGCCATTCCTCTGGGACTGATTGTGGTTTCTGGTGACAGCGACTTAGAAACCTGCAGAGAACACATCCAGCGTCTACAGGAGGTAAGGAGGAGGGAGGGCATGCTTCTGTGTCACTGCATGGAACATGTGGAGCTATGTGTGCTTAACAAGGACTTCTTACTCATTTGTAGAATTGCTGAAGTTTATGTTTTATACATGACACAGATATGCAGAGGCACACATTCAGACCGCAGTGTCGTGTTGTGTTTCAGTCTTGTTGCATTGTGCCGTCCATGAGAATGGCAGGTGCTGTAGGAAGGCAGTGGCTCACTCTGATTGGTTGAGCCAGTTTGAGTTGTGAAGGCTGTAGACGCTCTCCTGTCTGCTCTGCTAAGCTCCCGTCTTCCTCTCTAGGACTTCTGTTCTGTCCAGCTCTCCTTCAGAAGCTTGGGACTGCAGGTTGGTAGTTTGTGGTGTGTTTTTTGTTTGGCTCAGAGGCACGCGGGAAACTAACAGCTTCAATCAATCAATTCTAACAAGCAACACTTACTGAAATATGATGTTATCGCACCGAGGAAATGGTAATATTTAAGGAAAAAATGATGATTCTGTCTCTCCCAAAGTTCTGATTTACACCACAACTACCACAGCCCCCGGTCATCCCAGAGCTAACCATCATTAATAGAAGTAACAGACTACTCTGCTAATACCGCTGCACTTCTTTCAGGCTTGTTTACAGTCGCCTCTTTTTGAAGTCAATCCATCAAAGTCATGAGTCAAGCTTCCTGTCTGAGTCCAGTGGTGGATTTTGGTAGAAAGGTTCTATCTGACACCGGTGCTGATAGCCAGGGGGAGTGATTGACAGCTGAGACAGAAGTCTAGTTAAAGAGGGCTCTTAATGTTTCACCAATATGAAATCCTGCTTTGAATTCCTCCAGCACGCACGCACACACACACACACACACGCACACGCACAAAATTCTAAACAAACACCCACACACATAAACAGAACACATTCTGTACTCTAGGGGATACAAAGTACAGCATGTGGCCAGTAACACATTACACAACACAATATGTGCACACAGATACTGTTTTTAACAGGAGCAGGAAAAAATACACTACCATTTAGCTGGTCCCATGTCATTAAGACGACATCGGGTAGAATTAAAATGTGAAGTGAGAACAGGAAATATCAGAACACTTTTTAAAACCTTCTCATCAGTACTCATTTACCCACGTAGTGTATTTAAATAGTGTTTCACTTAAAGAATAACTTGGTTTTTATTTCTGTCGTCTTCATTCCTATCAGTAATAATAATATTGTACTCATCAAGTTAATAGCTGAGAACATTCAATCTACCAGCTAACAGGAGGGAGGAGAATGGTGTCAGGACTGGGACTGACACCAGAACTGCAAGTGAGTCGTTAATCACGTTAGTCAAGTGAATCGTTAGTGTCGTAAGTCAAGTGAGTTGTTAGTCACGGTAGTCGTTAGTGTCGTTAGTCACGGTAGTCGTTAGTCACGGTAGTTGTTAGTGTCGTTAGCCAAGTGAGTCATTAGTGTCGTTAGTCACGTGAGTCGTGAGTCACGGTAGTCGTTAGTGTCGTTAGTCAAGTGAGTCGTTAGTCACGGTAGTCGTTAGTGTCGTTAGTCACGTGAGTCGTTAGTCACGGTAGTCGTTAGTGTCGTTAGTCACGGTAGTCGTTAGTGTCGTTAGTCAAGTGAATCTTTAATGTTGTTAGTCAAGTGAGTCGTTAGTCACATGAGTCGTTAGTCACAGTAGTCGTTAGTGTCGTTAGTCACGGTAGTCGTTAGTGTCGTTAGTCACGGTAGTTAGTGTAGTTAGTCAAGTGTGTCATTAGTCAAGTGAATCGTTAGTGTCGTTAGTCACGGTAGTCGTTAGTGTCGTTAGTCAAGTGTGTCGTTAGTCATGTGAATCTTTAGTGTCGTTAGTCAAGTGAGTCGTTAGTGTCGTTAGTCAAGTGAGTTGTTAGTCACTGTAGTCGTTAGTGTTGTTAGTCACGGTAGTCGTTAGTGTCGTTAGTCACGTGAGTTGTTAGTCACTTGAGTTGTTAGTCACGGTAGTCGTTAGTGTCGTTAGTCACTTGAGTCGTTAGTCACAGTAGTCGTTAGTGTCGTTAGTGTCGTTAGTCACGGTAGTTGTTAGTGTCGTTAGTCACGTGAGTCGTTAGTCACGGTAGTCGTTAGTGTCGTTAGTCAAGTGAGTCGTTAGTCACGGTAGTCGTTAGTGTCGTTAGTCAAGTGAATCTTTAGTGTTGTTAGTCAAGTGAATCGTTAGTGTCGTTAGTCAAGTGAGTTGTTAGTCACTGTAGTCGTTAGTGTTGTTAGTCACGGTAGTCGTTAGTGTCGTTAGTCACGTGAGTCGTTAGTCACGGTAGTCGTTAGTGTCGTTAGTCACGGTAGTCGTTAGTGTCGTTAGTCACGTGAGTCGTTAGTGACGGTAGTCGTTAGTGTCGTTAGTCACGGCAGTCGTTAGTGTCGTTAGTCAAGTGAATCTTTAGTGTCGTTAGTCAAGTGAGTCGTTAGTGTCGTTAGTCAAGTGAGTCGTTAGTCATGGTAGTCGTTAGTGTCATTAGTCACGTGAGTCATTAGTCATGTGAGTCGATAGTCACGGTAGTCGTTAGTGTCGTTAGTCACGTGAGTCGTTAGTCACAGTAGTCGTTAGTGTTGTTAGTGAAGTGTGTCATTAGTCATGTGTGTCGTTAGTCAAGTGAATCTTTAGTGTCGTTAGTCAAGTGAGTCGTTAGTCAAGTGAGTCGTTAGTCACGGTAGTCGTTAGTGTCGCTAGTGTCGTTACTGTCGTTAGTCAAGTGTCATTAGTCAAGTGAATCGTTAGTGTCGTTAGTCACGTGAGTCGTTAGTCACGGTAGTTGTTCGTGTTGTTAGTCACGTGAGTCGTTAGTCACGGTAGTCGCTAGTGTCGTTAGTGTCGTTAGTCAAGTGTCATTAGTCAAGTGAATCGTTAGTGTTGTTAGTCACGTGAGTTGTTAGTCACGGTAGTCGTTAGTGTTGTTAGTCACGTGAGTCGTTAGTCACGGTAGTCGTTAGTGTCGTTAGTGTCGTTAGTCAAGTGTCATTAGTCAAGTGAATCGTTAGTGTCGTTAGTCACGTGAGTCGTTAGTCACGGTAGTTGTTCGTGTTGTTAGTCACGTGAGTTGTTAGTCACGGTAGTCGCTAGTGTCGTTAGTGTCGTTAGTCAAGTTTGTCATTAGTCAAGTGTGTCGTTAGTCAAGTGAATCTTTACTGTCGTTAGTCAAGTGAATCTTTGGTGTTGTTAGTCAAGTGAGTCGTTAGTGTCGTTAGTCAAGTGAATCTTTAGTGTTGTTAGTCAAGTGAGTCGTTAGTGTCGTTAGTCAAGTGAGTCGTTAGTGTCGTTAGTCACGGTAGTCGTTAGTGTTGTTAGTCACGTGAGTCGTTAATCACAATAGTCGTTAGTGTCGTTAGTCACTTGAGTCGTTAGTCACGGTAGTCGTTAGTGTTGTTAGTGGCGTTAGTCAAGTGTGTCATTAGTCAAGTGTGTCGTTAGTCAAGTGAACCGTTAGTGTTGTTAGTCAAGTGAATTGTTAGTGTTTTTAGTCAAGTGAATCGTTAGGGTCGTTAGTCACGGTAGTCGTTAGTGTCGTTAGTCAAGTGTGTCGTTAGTCAAGTGAATCGTTAGTGTTGTTAGTCACGGTAGTCGTTTGTGTCGTTAGTCAAGTGTGTCGTTAGTCAAGTGAATCGTTAGTGTCGTTAGTCACGGTAGTCGTTTGTGTTGTTAGTCACGATATTCGTTAGTGTTGTTAGCCAAGTGAGTCGTTAGTGTCGTTAGTCACATGAGTCGTTAGTGTCGTTAGTCACGGTAGTCGTTAATGTTGTTAGTCAAGTGTGTCGTTAGTCAAGTGAATCGTTAGTGTCGTTAGTCACGTGAGTTGTTAGTGTCATTAGTCACATGAGTCGTTAGTGTCGTTAGTGTTGTTAGTGTCGTTAGTCACGGTAGTCGTTAGTGTTGTTAGTCAAGTGTGTCGTTAGTCAAGTGAATCGTTAGTGTCGTTAGTCACGGTAGTCGTCAGTGTTGTTAATCACGGTAGTCGTTAGTGTCGTTAGTGTCATTAGTCACGGTAGTCGTTAGTGTCGTTAGTCACGGTAGTCGTTAGTGTCGTTAGTCAAGTGAGTCGTTAGTCACGATAGTCGTTAGTGTCGTTAGTCAAGTGAGTCGTTAGTCACGGTAGTTGTTAGTGTCGTTAGTCACGGTAGTCGTTAGTGTCGTTAGTTAAGTGAGTCGTTAGTCACGATAGTCGTTAGTGTTGTTAGTCACGGTAGTTGTTAGTGTCGTTTGTCACGGTAGTCGTTAGCTACGTTAATAGCCAGTCAGTCCTGATAGTCAGTCAACTCTACTGAAGTGGTTCTGTTGTTTCCCTGACACATCCAGTAATTCTAGAATCACGCCCAAATCACGGCGCTGCAGCTTTAGCTTCAGTAGTAGAAATACATTGGGAGGCTAACTAATTAGCTCGCCGGAGTTGTGCAGTTGACCGCGCATACGGGGTGACCCGTGAGTTAGAAAAGACGTGATCTCAGACTGGCTGCCCTGTACGTCAATCAAGTGGCAAATGTGATCTACCCGCACTACCTCCGTCGACGTATTGGGCGCCCCTGTTCTAGACGGAGACTCAGAGCGTCATAGTTTGATGAGTCGGGCCGCTGACCAAGCGTTGGTATTCCAGTTGGGAGTGAGAATGTGTTGTTCAATGTCACAAGAGTTGGTAGAAATGTATGCTGTCTCCTTGTGTCCTCGGTGATATATCATAGCTAAAGAACTAAAGCTGAAATGAATGTACTTTCCAGACAACATCACGTCAGTTTTGTTTTTGTTCCTCTTAAAGGACATACTGTAGATTGACGTCACTAACATTATTTTCAATGCTTACTTTTGCTTTAGTTTATATAATAATATAATATATGATATAATAACCCTGGATGTGACGGCGCCTGTCGCTGTATTGAGATACGGAGCGAGCTTTGAAAGAGACCGCTTGGTACTGAGTTAGGTTCCTCATATCACTGCCCTGCTTTCATGTGCTTGGGTCACCCAGTCAAAGGACGTGAACCCATTGCTGTCAATGTGTCCTCAATGAAAGCTGTGGCCCTGCATGAAGTTATTGACTGGAACACGTCTTAACATCTGGTCCTGATGTATCATGTGAGAGAATCATCTCCAGCTCACCACAGCCCTCCAGCTCTTCTGCCACTGTGGCGTGGAGGAGAAAGGGCTTTAGACCTTTGTCTTGTGTCTGATGCTAAATATCACATGAGTATTGCAGCGCTATCCATTATGGTCCTTTCATGTTCGCAGTCATTATGGAACATCTTCCTAATGGAGGCCTGTGCTTGAAAGGCAAAAGGCCATTACTTTAACAGATAAATGAAGCCAGCAATGTTCCAGATTACACGTCTAAACAGGACTATATTCAGCCAAACTCAGCCCAGACACTGGCTGGGACAAAAGTACAACTGTGAGTTTGTCTTTTGTACTTCAGACAACATGATTCCAAGTGTGTAGTCATTAATGTCTTAGGATAAACAACTAAGAGACACTATGAATATTCTTGTGCTTTTTGAATTTTTCTTCATCATTAAATGTACATTTCTTGTTAATGCTCATATTTTTCTGACCAGCATGTGCAGAGGTGGCAGGATAGTCACAAACTGACATAGACACCGAGCCGTGTCTGTTTGTAGCACACTTGTTGATAACGTAGTCATTCTGTCTACTTGTTCTCTCACACTTCATGAGATGCAGAGACACATCATCCGTGATGTAACCTTGGGTCATTGTCAGCATCATTCTGTGTTACCCAGGCCGTCCAGAGAAGCTTTAAAGCCCTGCAGAGGGACTGGGCAGTGAACTTCAATGAACTTCAATGAACTTCAATGAACTTCAGTGAACTTCAGTGAACTTCAATGAACTTCAATGAACTTCAATGGACTTCAACGGTTCAAAGTGTGCCCGACACCCTCAGCTGCCGTCTTCTATCACTTTGGTGTACTTTCTTGGCTTTCTTGCTCTCAGAGGCCTTCTCTTCCAAGTTGATTCTAGAGGCACCTCCTTCACCTGATGAAGAAGCTGCCTTCCTTGCTGATAAGATGATGGTATCAGATGGCATCTGCCCTCCCAAAGGCTCTCTAGATAGCAACTCTGGATATGCAACCATGACTAGGCCTGGTCCACAGAGTCCTGTGCCCTTGGTATCCTTGGAGACTTTTATTTGTAAAGAGTCATTATACAGCGCACCCTTTCTTGGGTAACCAAGAACTCCTCAGTCAGTCTGTTAAAGGGGAGCTTGATCTTCATGTCACCTCTGTCAGCGGTGACTTGCTTGTATCCACTGTGGTGGGGGGGGGGGTGCTGGACACCTCACTTTGTCAGGGGCCTCTTCACTCTGATAACTTACGATGAACAGGTTCACTCAAATGATGCATCCAGTGATAATCCACTTCTCTAGCTAATGTTACATTGATGCTGTTGTCAGGTTTAAGCTCTTCTAGCCCAGAATCCAGTTCATAATCTAGCCAGGGAACTGATGTCTCAACCAGCTGGTCTGGTATAAACCATGGAGCAGTTGTAAGGTCCAGCCAGCTGAACAACCCGGCTCCTTGGTCTTCCCTGATCTAACCTGGGTGACCGACAACCCCTGATAACACTCAACTGATCTAGTTCTTATCAGTGTCACATTTGGCTACTACTTGGTCCACCTTCATCAACAAAAATACCCTCAAACCCACACTCACACCGCAGGGTGACAAAGACGCACAGATTAGTTTCCCACACGTGTCTCAGCATGTTACAGCATGATGCATGGATATCGTTTGTGAACGTTTAGTGACTTTACAATGTGTATGGATTGACTTTGTGTTCCAATGTGCTTGTGGTATCCATATTCTGTTTGTGTGTCTGTGCCACGTTTATTATATTATGAGCTAAATGTGTATCAGAATGTGGATGTGATTCACTCTGTTGCTTCAGAATAGCCTTTTATTTTGTATTATTATTTATTATTCCTTTATTTAAGTGCAGGGTTAGTCAGGTAGTCTGCTCAGAAGAGGCCTGAGAACAAAGTGACAAAGACGATTCATAGTCCACTTCTAATGTTGGAAACGTCCTTTAGTGTTGTATTCATGATAACTGGATTATTCAGAAAACACGTTTCACAGTTTTGTTCTGTCACAGGATCACACAGAAAATCTAATTATACGTGTTATAAATTAAACTCAAAGAGCTTGTTACTTTTGAAACTGAATGGTGACTTACTGAATCACTTTGATCTCTTTACTATCAAGACTTTCTCTTTTCATTCATAATGTACCCTACTAATTCAACATTTAACCATGTCATGTGATATGTTACTTCAGTAAATATTATGAATAATATAGAAAATATTACTGGTACCACTACAGGAAATTACAGATCAACATTTAATATCCATTAATTCACATTATAGACACCACTGACTATCCTTTTATTAGTTTGACCACAATTACGCAGATTGACGGTACAAGGTCCAGACACGTCCGTCCACCTGGTCTGGACTTCCTGTCTGTTTCTTTTCTTTCTTCTGTGTGGCTGGGGATGCTCTACTGGGACACTCTACTGGGACGCTCTACTGTGACGCTCTACTGTGACGCTCTACTGTGACGCTTTACTGTGACACTCTACTGGGACGCTCTACTGGGACGCTCTACTGGGACGCTCTACTGTGACGCTCTACTGTGACGCTCAACTGTGACGCTCTACTGGGACGCTCTACTGTGACGCTCTACTGTGATGCTCTACTGGGACGCTCTACTGTGGCGCTCTACTGGGACGTTCTACTGTGACGCTCAACTGGGACGCTCTACTGGGGGTAGAAGGAGGAGGAGAGGACACAGACACCAAATGTTTGATTGTCATTCGATCCGACAACTTTATAAAGACTCGGTCACAAGAATTCTGATGCGTCTCACTTACTTTCTGAGAGGATGAGAGCGAGAGGATACGAGGTGACGGGGAGGAATTCAGTTTTATTAGTATAGCCCAATATCACAAATCACAATCCTCAGAGCATACTTGAAACCACAGCAGCAGTATGCAAAGGTACTGATTGTAATGGCATAACAATGTTATTATAGCAGCAACAAAATTAATATGTTCATTCATTTAATGTTTAAAAGAAGGCTACTCATGATGTCAGATCAAGTGTAGGGAGACGCAGCTCAGGGAGGTGTTGATGACCGGAGTAGAGGGTTCTGTGGAGATGTGTGAGGACCACGGCAGGTTGTTGGTGATGCTCATTCCCAGGAACTTAAAGCTGATAGATAACGTGCTCCACTGATGTAGACGGGGGTTTGTGTCTTCACCTCCTTCTTCCTAAAGTCATTCAGCTCCTTGGTAGCTCAGTACTTAAGTGCATGTAAATGCAGTGAATGTGGAAGTAGCTAATGCTCTTGCTTTAGGTGTGTGTTGCTGTGGATGACAGGAAACGCTGTGTTCTCCTCATGTGGATGTCACGCACCCACATCCTTCATTTCACAATGAGCTTTTCATCTTCCTCTTCAGGAGCAACACTAGCTCTGTACATGTTATTTTTAACAACAGTTTCTTGTTTTTATATAGGTTAGATCGCTAACACTAAAAAGGCAGCTCATGAGTTGTTGTCAGCCTTTGTGTTGCATAGCAACCAGATGATGTAACTCATCGTTTGATCTCCTGTTCTCTGGTGACTGCTGATGCTCACTGGTGCAGTTCAGATTAATGAGAAGTCATTTTCTGATAATGACTGAATACGGTTAACTTTTGTTGAACTTATTGTGGTATATATATAGAACATAAATTCACTGTGTGGCCAGAATGTTTTTTTACAATCAAATGTGAAGCCAAGCAGTCATTATTAGACAGGTGTGAGTGGTGGTGGATGGGTCAAACAAACAGGACTTTCACCCAAGAAACGTGACGCTGTTTGTGTCCTGTGTGGAACAATTGCTGGTCACGTCGCTACTCACGCAGATCACGAGAGCCGCTAAGACGTAATGACTAACGACTTGTGAAAAGCTACTCAAGTGACTAGCGATTGCCTAATGGCTAACAGGACTTACGACTTACGTGACTAGCGACTAACGTGACTAGCGACTCACGAGAGCCGCTAATCACGTGAGTCGCTAGTCACAGGAGTCACTAATCACGTGAGTTGCTAGTCACAGGAGTCACTAATCACGTGAGCCGCTAGTCACATAAGTTGTTAGTCACCTGAGTCATTGCGCTTTAGCTAGTCACATAGGTCGCTAATCAAGTGAGTCGCTAGTCATGTTAGTCAGTGACGTTAAGGTCAACCATGCTTTTACTAAACCTAACGACAATAGTCAAGTAAGGAGTGGAAAGTGAAACATCCAAACGTGACACTAGAGGAGTACCTGGTGCGTCAGTGTTTGAAGCTTCGAGTCACTGACCTAGCGTTGGTATTGAAACAGTTGAGGATGTGTTGCACCAGCAAGTTTACATACAGGTGTGTGAAATCTGAGCTGCACCTCATTGTGTTTGCTGTGTTTTGCTAGGAAGCAGCTGTCAAAGCTCTGAGTGCAGGAAAGCTCTGCAGGTATCAAGATTTACTCACTCCAACTTAGTTTCTTGAGCTGCCAGTGACAGGTCCTTTTTCCTGATGGGCATAAGCAACGAGGGCATAGCTGGCGTAAAGCGTAGCTACTACCTGCCCTCACAGCCTGGGCTATGTGTGCACCTGTACACATGTTGTGGACTTGTGTCAGTATGAACATGTGTGGTCCATTTACTGTTTTCTGAGTCTGAAGTGGAATTTACAAGCTTTTATTATGGATCTTACTCGAGCCAGTAACTGCCAGGCTTAAGCAATATGGTCATTGTTGCTACTGTACGCTAGTGTGCAGCTGCTGGTGTGTGACACATGGTTGTTGTGCTTGGCTCAACTTATTGCAGGTGCAATTGACAGCAGCATTTCCTCGTATGCATTTAGTTTCATTGACATTTCATTGATTTTTATATCCCATGTGTGTGTATATATATATATATATATATATATATACGTATATATATATATATATATATATATATATATGTATATATATATACGTATATATATATATACGTATATATATATTCATATCTATATATATATATATATATATATACATATATATATATATATTTAACATATATGAAATCTATACGTCACGTGTCCTCCATTGTTGGTGAACATTGGAGAAGAAGGGTCCCTGGAGGGACAGGCGGACTGCTCTTCCAGGCTGACGCTCCTGATTGAGACACACAAGGCTTACAAAGCTTCTCAATGTGACAAAGAACTCAAAGTTTCCGTGTAAGAAGACAAACAGGAGTGAAACCAGAAGAGACGGGAGAAGAAAGAAGGTGAATGGAGGAGTCATTCAGTCAGACGTGTTCAGCTTTTCATTCGGTGTTTGTAGGTTTTCTGTGAACGCCTGCCGGCGTTTTACTGTTCAGACTGCTGGCGGAGTCGACAGCGGGATTAGATAAGTACAGACGCACAGAGAGAGGGAGAGTAGGAGTGTTTACTTCAGCCGGCCTCTCTGTCACAGTCTGCATGAAAGACTTTCAGTTTGATGGGAAAACATCTTCACTTTCTTTGGCTTGTTTTCCTCCTGTCACGTCTGTTAGAAGGTGACTTTTCTACATTCAGTCTAAACTAAAGTTGTTTGCTTTGTGTTACACTGAAACATTGATTGTCTGCACATTTGACCAGTTTTCTGAAGAGTTAAAGATTTGATTCCAGTCACTCCTCTTCTATAGCAGGAGACCAGTGAGTGACCGTCTCATTTTGAACAGTTAGCTTTTGCTCCCTGTTCTCAGAGCAGCAGCTATTCGTTCATAATAAAATACTGTTCAACATCTGGTTCAGCTGAGGAAGAGCAGCTTAAACATCAGATCATTTTGGGATATTTCTCCACAATTATCACAAAGTTTGCTCTCCTCCTCCTGCTGGTGCTTTTATTTTGTTTTATTTCTTTATTTTTAAAACGGAGTTTGAGAAAATAAAATGATCTCCGTCCAGACTAACACGCCTGAAAACGTTCACGTACACTGGGCATGATGGTGGGTGTCATGTAAACAGGAAGTAGATTGGTTGCTTATTTAAAATAATACGACAGAGTAATAAGTCTTTAATAATGAAAGGTCGTGTTTGATACTTAAGCTCTTCTCTAAAATCTTCAGACACAGTTCATGGAAAGTTTTAAAAGTTTTATTTTTCAAACTTAGAGCAAGACCCGCAGCGTTGTAACTCTCTCTCTCTCTCTCTCTCTCTCTCTCTCTCTGTCTCTCTCTCGCTCTCTCTCTCTGTCTGTCTTTGTCTCTCTGTCTCTCTCTCTCTCTGTCTCTCTCTCTGTCTTTGTCTCTCTGTCTCTCTCTGTCTTTGTCTCTCTCTCTCTCTGTCTCTGTCTCTCTCTCTTTCTCTCACTCTCTCTGTCTCTCTCTCTCTGTTTCTCTCTCTCTCTCTCATCACATCTACTTTAAAATCAACACTTACACATAACAGTTTACTAGATTATGATCCATAAATGTGGTGAACACTCGTCTCTCTCTCTCTCTCTCTTTCTCTCACTCTCTCTGTCTCTCTCTCTCTCTCTCTCTCTCTCTCTCTCTCTCTCTCTCTCTCTCTCTCTCTCTCTCTCATCACATCTACTTTAAAATCTTACACATAACAGTTTATAGATTATGATCCATAAATGTGGTGAACACTCGTCTCTCACTGGTTCTCTCGGTGTCGTCGTGTCTGTTCTCACTTGTAGCTCTGCTGAAGTCTCTGTCTACTAAAGAGCATTTACTGCTTTTGTTCTTTTACAGTTTATGTGTGGACTTCACAATAGTTGTGCAGAACAAAATAAGCATTAATAAGAACAGGAAAGTTCTCCGTTTGTATCAGACTTTAAGTGAACAACAGCTGCTAGTAAAGACAACAAGGTCAGCCACACCTGTAATCAGTCGTCCGTGTTAAATTAACCTGGTAGTCGATCGGTAATCAAGGCTGTTGTTGTTGGTGATTTTCCGGGAAAGGGTCACGTGATAGGAGCGTGACGAATCAGGGAAAGACACGTCATGACTGCTAAGAACCAATCAAGTAGGAACGCGGGAGTCTACGTCATCATTTCTAAACTTATGCGTTTACGGTGTCCACACTAGTCGGCAACCCCGGAGTTTTCAGACTCCTCCGTCCTCAGTGGTCTGAGACTCTGGTGTAGTGTAGACGCTCAGTGTGGACATGGCCTCAGACAGCTGTACGCTCGTGAAACCTCTGCTCTCTGATGTTTTGTGTGTCATTCCCAACCAATAAGATGCCGGGCGTAGTGTTGACCAGTGAAATGATCCGTCCTGTTGTTGGTATGGTTCTTGACAGCCGGTTACTTTTTAACAGCGTTAATCCACTTCTGCCCCCAAGGCTTTAGAAGGACGGTTGTTAAAATGTATAAATATTAGTGCTGGGCAACGATTACAATCTTTAATTGCGATTAATCTCATTGTTATGCGCAAAATTCAATAATGAATTTAAAAGTAGTGTATTGCGCACTTTTGTTTTAAAGTACTGTTCTATGAACAAAAGTACAATAACATTTGGTTTGAAACACTTTAAACAAATCAGGGTTTTTTTAACAGCAGTATTCTTTAAACAGTAGTTAAAATACAGTTATAATGATTCTGATCATAGATATTCAGCCGGTGTTCACAACTTAATTTTCATGTGTAATAGATGTAATTTAAAATGTACGCCATGAAAACTGAAAACCTCTCTACGTCATGTTTTTATGTTTGTTAAATTCTCAGTAGGATAACTAAATGATATGCTTATTATACATATTCCAAACAAAACAACTAAAAAAATTATTTAAACGAATCACTTATGTTTTGCTTTTTTTGGTCTGACACATATTGCTGATTATACTGTACTATGTGTGGTATTTGTTATAAATGTAGTTGGTACATAGAGTGATAAGAAGCTGTACTTGCAGGGACTTAGGACCCAGGGGAATGTAGGTGGAGCATGGAACGTGGAGGGAGTCTGTACGGGTCTAACAGACTCAGGACCTTCACCCAGGAGACTGCTGTTAATGTCTACGTTGATTCATTTGACCTTAGCTTTGTCATGTGACTAGCAGTTTCATAATATCAGACTTATTTTACGTAATAAATAAATATACTTCTTTTAAACCAAACCACAAGCTTTTTACTAAACCTAACCAAATGCTTTTGTTGTGAAAGTAAACCGATGTTCGAAGTTTATTTTGAAAAGACTCCTGCAATAAAGCCTCCAGTACCTTCATTGAGGTAGTAATGTTGATTCACCTTTATGGTCGTGTTATTGTCCATCGTGCGAGCGTCGTTACATACGTACAACGCAGAGTAGAACACACAGCTTCCATCACTAATGTTGAATCAACACCTCGTGGGTTATGAAGGGAGGATACAGCAGAGCTTCATTAGTTCTAGATAGAAGGACACAACAGTGTGTACAGATCAGAAGAACATGCAGCAGACACCACAGGACACAGCACACATCAATACAGCTGGACCAGCACAACAGTTAGTCCTTGATCTGTGGACAGACAGAGTCTTTGGTCGGAGGATCTTAGGGGTCTGACTGGGTACGGGGGCAGGAGTCCACAGATAGAAACATGGTTTTCAACATTTAGTGGTGTGTAAACAAAGAACACGGTTTGAAGCTTCCGTCTACAGCTAACAGGGAGCGGGCATCTCACAAACATGATGTCTGCTTTTTGATCTTGTTCAAAATCTTGCTGCAACATTCTGTGCTAATTGGAGACTGGATGAAGAAAAAGATGAGAGTGATACCAATAAACCAAAAGTTTCTGTAATGAGGAGATTGGATATGAAGGTTTGGACAACTTTCTCCAATTCTCTTGTGCTGTCAAACGTTATAAATCTGATATATGGGTTTATTAAAGCTCAATGCTGAATGAAATATGTTTTTATATACGTTGTGGCATAAGGAGATAATGTGGATAAGAGTAGGATAACTGTTGTACAGAGACGTGGGTCAAACATGTGTCTCAATGTGCATCATTATGACCTTCCTGTTGTGTGTTAGACTCCATGAATTAATTTGTTCTCTTCCGTCTTTGTTTGCCTCTGTCTTGGGTAAGATGGTAAGTCTGTGAGGCTCTACACTGCAGACAGGAGTCTGCTAAAGGAAGTTGTAATCTGTGTCCTCATTGGGTCGTTGGGTGATCTGGTGTAATGGTAGAATACAAATGGAGAAAAGGAGTCCTTACTACTTGGATGATGTCTATGTGGTCAGACAGCCATCATTGTGAGGCTTCTTCCTGACGGCTGCTCAGACTCTTGTACAAGGTGTTTCTGTGGTCTACTGTTTGCATCAGGGTAGACCTGATAGAGGGTTCCACACACTGGACAGTGCCATCATTTCCTCTGGGTTCCTGTGTGATCCAATGCTTTCTAGAAAAGTATGTAACGATGGGGGTAACATATAGAGAAGCTTTTACAGGATGGCATGAATTGATTGGTTTTGGCCACAGAAAATGTCTTCAGTATGTGAAGGTTCAGCACCAGGACAACCCAATACCTGCCCAGTCCCCGCGGTCTGGTTTTCTCTTTTAAGAACAGTCCAAAAACTCCTGTTCCACCGTGAGACGGCTCTCTCCTGCTCTGAAGTCTAACTCTTCTGTGTGTCCTTCAGGAGGAGGCAGCCAAGCCGAAGAGTCTTTCCTCACAAAGATTATCTCCTAAGTGGTGTTTCCTAGACTGTAAGTACACTTTCTTAATTATCTACTTTCTTCTTGATCACTTTTTCCACCACCTGGACTCCCTACTTGTATCATGAATTTTCCACATGTGCATACATTACAGACAGAAATAGCATCATTTTCTTACTGCACATAATGAGAAGGGAAAATATACTGTTTATTCCCACTGACACATCATTGAAGAATGTCTTTCATATCAGTGTCAAACTGTTTATTACATGAACATGATATATTCAGTAGACTTGGGTTGATTGTGCGTTCTCCTGTTACAAAAGTACAAAAGACATGTTCTTTATTTCAGTGTGCTTCTATCACTACATTTCATCTCAGCTCAGAACAAACACACTAGGTGTTAATATACATATGGTGTGTATTGTCAATGTTTCATTTGATAGAGATTTTGTAATGCGCTTCAAATAAATGTTTTCTATCAGTAGTAGAGTGGTAATGAGGGTTAATGGCAACTACAAAGCATAGAAATGAACACACACGTGAAAAGATTGTGTGTGCTTACGCTTGAGAATATTTCTTGTGCATGTGCAGCACACACACACACACACACACACACACACACACACACATACACATACACACACACACACACACACACACACACACACACACACACACACACACACACACCAGAACATTTTTTAATAAATATAGAGGGAAAGGCAGAAACCATAGGGAAAGCAAGAAAGGACAGAATAGCAATAGATGTCATGTGTACAAAATGAACAACATTAATGCACACTACTAACATTAATGCACACTACTAGCATTAATGCACACTATTAACATGAATGCACACTATTAACATTAATGCACACTACTAACATTAATGCACACTACTAACGTTAATGCACACTACTAACATTAATGCACACTACTAGCATTAATGCACACCACTAACATTAATGCACACTACTAACATTAATGCACACTACTAACATTAATGCACACCACTAACGTTAATGCACACTACTAGCATTAATGCACACTACTAGCATTAATGCACACCACTAACATTAATGCACACCACTAACATTAATGCACACTACTAACAGTAATGCACGCTACTAACGTTAATGCACACTACTAGCATTAATGCACACTACTAGCATTAATGCACACTATTAACATGAATGCACACTATTAACATTAATGCACACTACTAACATTAATGCACACTACTAACGTTAATGCACACTACTAACATTAATGCACACCACTAGCATTAATGCACACCACTAACATTAATGCACACTACTAACATTAATGCACACTACTAACATTAATGCACACCACTAACGTTAATGCACACTACTAGCATTAATGCACACTACTAGCATTAATGCACACCACTAACATTAATGCACACCACTAACATTAATGCACACTACTAACAGTAATGCACGCTACTAACGTTAATGCACACTACTAGCATTAATGCACACTACTAGCATTAATGCACACTACTAGCATTAATGCACACTATTAACATGAATGCACACTATTAACAGTAATGCACGCTACTAACGTTAATGCACACTACTAGCATTAATGCACACTAGCATTAATGCACACTACTAGCATTAATGCACACTATTAACATGAATGCACACTATTAACATGAATGCACACTACTAACGTTAATGCACACTACTAGCATTAATGCACACTACTAACATTAATGCACACCACTAGCATTAATGCACACCACTAACATTAATGCACACTACTAACATTAATGCACACCACTAACGTTAATGCACACTACTAGCATTAATGCACACTACTAACATTAATGCACACCACTAACATTAATGCACACCACTAACATTAATGCACACTACTAACAGTAATGCACGCTACTAACGTTAATGCACACTACTAGCATTAATGCATACTACTAGCATTAATGCACACTACTAACATTAATGCACACTACTAACAGTAATGCACACTACTAACATTAATGCACACTACTAACTAGTCTTCTTACCCGTTAAGTCTCTCCAACAATAGTGATCTAGTCCTGATCCAATAGAGACAGGAAGTGCCATATAAATATAACATTCCACATCAATGACACCAGAATAGCACAGTCTCTCTACAGTATTAGGTACGCAAGCACAGTTATTGTTGAGTGGCTGTTGTTTGATTTCTGGTTCATTTAAAGAAGGTTATTTTTGATGAAATGCATACTTACTCAAAATAATATCGTTCCATCAGTTCTTGTTCATTGGTGAATGTCATGAATATTAATCTCATACATTCAGCAGCAGCTTACCAAAAATATCACAGAGAAAAACATATTTTATACACACACACACACACGCGCACACACACACACACACACACACACACACACCTCTGGTTGGGTAGGATCCTGGTGGAATTTAGCAGAGAACAAACAAAGAAACAGAACAGCTCGTTGAAGGAGAGAGTGTTTGAAGAGGAGGAGATATGCGTGTCCTTTACTGTCGTCCTATGGATTCATTAAAGGAACATTTCACTCAATAGTAGCTTTTTAAAGAGACATCAATATGTGAGTTTTAGTTCAACCCAACAATGCAAAGACTGATCAGGTTTTGAGCTTATCGGAGTCCTTTGATCCTAATGGGGACCACCGTGGCTCAGTTGTGCTTATTAACCAACATTACAATCAGTCATGCGTAGGACGGCCCGCCGTCTCCTGTTAACAGTTAGACACAATACATGGACCTCTTGATTTGAGCATCAGCACAGAAAGTAGTTCATGCTGCATTTCTTTGTCTCTTCAGCTACAACGGCGGATCGGTTCTACAGGATCGACAGAGCACAGGTGAGTCCATCATGTCTTTACTGCACAGCACCGCCTGTGTCTGCATTCCACTGACGATCCGCTCTAGCTTCCTTTGGGGAGAATCACTAAACATAAACAGAGGGAATGACTTATTACTGGATTAGTGCTTCCTGCTGCATGGGGCCAGAGGACAGGCCAGCCCATATGCAGCCTGAGGGGAACCAGCAGGCCTCACATCACCTGCTACTGCTCATAAAGCTCATTACTGGAAGCACACGGTACAGACTGAGAAGACAGTCAGCTCAGAGCTCCACTCTGGTTCAATGACATGTTAGTGAATGAATCACACTGAAGGTGTCAAAGAGACGGGGACAGCAATAGGGTTTCTAAAAGTGTCCCCAGTGGAAATAGTCAGTGGGCTCATCTCAAGCCTCGTGTTTTTAACCTGCTGTTATCTGTCATGTTATGTTATGGTGCTTGGCAATAAGCGGGTCTGATTGTGAAGGGGTTAACATGGATCATGTCACTGAGTGGAGGAACATTGATTTCACTCACCTCTCTCCTCTCTGGGTGTATATAGGTAGATACAGTCTACACACTTTACAACCACCATTCAGAGTTTTTGGATTATGATTAAATCCCCCCCACCAAAAAGAACAATAATACCCATGAAAACAAGCAGTGTATCAATATGTTGTGCTTATATAAATAACAATAAATAAGCAACACTGGTTAATGACAGTCATGTCATTTAAATGTCTTTGTTTAAGGATTCATGTGCTATATAGACAAATATTGTAGTTACTTTATTATTCTCACAAGGGGACATTTCCTCGCTACAGCAGCATTTATACATACAGGTAAGCAATACAAATATGAAATATAAAAGTGCACAATATATACAATAAAATAGAATAATATTAAATGAAGTAACTAAGCAATAGTGCAAAGGTTTAACCAAACAAACAACAGAGCTTCCTTTGGTGATGCCGGTATGAACTCACTGCTTCATGTTTTTCAGGAACATCTCAACTACGTATCAGAAATCTCCCAAGAAGAGATCTTCATCCTGGACCCTGAACTGGTTGTCATGATGACAGTGGGCACCTCCCCCTCAGCCATGCCTGACCTGGTTAACCCCACCTCCAGCCTGGTAGACAGCAGGTAGGTCAGTCCCCACCACAGCGGTGCTGTCAGTGTCACAAGTGGTTGAACCGTAACCTAAGCTCACTAATCGGAGCCAGGAGCCTTGGAGCAGCACAGTAGACCCTCTTAGTGTTGATGTCAGCATTAGTCTGCGACCCTGGGGCCACAATGAAGAGTTCCTCATTCACTTCAATGAGATGACTCATAGAAATTAACCCCCGCCGCAGGGGTTTACTCTACAACAGCCTGCAGCAAGAACAGCATCACAGTAGTGCAGCACAAAATGTGTTCCTGATTGCTTTTGTGATGGCCTACGCAGCATTCTGTGATCCAACAAAGAGCAGGAAGAATGAAAATAACTGCTGCTGATACCTTTCCAGAGGTGCACTATCCTGCCTCAAAGAAGCATAAACCGCCTCATGTCGTGTCTCGGAATCAAACTTCCTGGTTGGTAGTCTGATCTTCAGTGTGTGTGTGTGTGTGTGTGTGTGTGTGTGTTGTAAAATGCATTGAATAAAGGTGCTATCTAAATGCATCACTTAGGTTCACAAATTGCATGGTGCTGTGGTGATCTCTCGCTCTCGCTCTCTCTCTTTTTCTCTCTCGCTCTCGCTCTCTCTCTTTTTCTCTCTCGCTCTCGCTCTCTCTTTCTCTCTCTCTCTCGCTCTCTCTCTTTCTCTTTTCTCTCTCTCTCGCTCTCTCTCTTTCTCTTTTCTCTCTCGCTTTCTCTCTTTCTCTCTCTCTCTCGCTCTCTCTTTCCTTCTCTCTCTTTCCTTCTCTCTCTTTCTCTCGCTCTCTTTCTTTCTCTCTTTCTCTCTCTCTTTCTCTCGCTCTCTCTCTCTCTCTCTTTCTTTCTCTCTCTTTTTCTCTCTCTCTCTTTCTTTCTTTCTCTCTCTCTCTTTCTTTCTTTCTCTCTCTCTCTTTCTTTCTCTCTCTCTCTTTCTTTCTCTTTTTCTCTTTCTCTTTCTTTCTATCTCTCTCTCTTTCTTTCTCTCTCTCTCTCTCTTTCTCTCTCTCTGTCTCTCTCTCTGTCTCTCTCTCTCTTTCTCTCTCTCTGTCTCTCTCTCTCTCTGTGTCTCTCTTTCTCTCTCTCTCTCTCTCTCTCTCTCTCTGTCTCTCTCTCTCTTTCTCTCTCTCTCTCTCTGTCTCTCTCTCTCTCTCTCTCTCTCTGTGTCTCTCTTTCTCTCTCTCTGTGTCTCTCTTTCTCTCTCTCTCTCTGTGTGTCTCTTTCTCTCGCTCTCTTTTATTTATTTGTGCTCTACGGTTCATGTTTTATATAACATAAAGCAGATATGCAGAAGCATAACATTCAGAAAGCAATAGGATGTCAGGCTACAGTATGGTGCTGTGGGAGGGGCTCGGTCACTCTCATTGGTTGAGTGTATGTAAATGTGATTGTGCTGCTTCACAGTTTGAGTTGTGGAGCCTATAGAGCCTGTTAGAGGGCAAAGCCTGCATGAAGCAGAACTGCATCATTCTGAGTCTGTATGCATAAGTTCATATATATGTGGGTAGGTGTATAAATACATGAATAATATTTTCTATCTTAATTTTCCCACAGCTTGTTTTCCTTTGACAAACAGCCAAGCATTACTATTTGCTTTGGTGTGTGTGTGTGTGTGTGTGTGTGTGTGTGTGTGTGTGTGTGTGTGTGTGTGTGTGTCTGTGCTCTGCTCTGCTCTGCTCTGCCTCCATATGGAATCCTTTAAACCTCATTTATACGCACACTCACACGGATTAAATTCTCACCTACAGGAACCTGTTCGGTGTCTGCTGACGCTCTTTAGAGGCTCTCTGAACACAGATTGAGTTACTCATGTTTCTCTTTAAGTCTGATGTTGTTCTGTATTCTTCTTATTGTCAACAAATCCCATGACAAGATCCATTCCAACAAAGTGTGTGTGGCTCACAAGTCCATTGGGTCCCACTAAAGACATTGAGCAAACGTTACTTGGAGGAGGACACAGGGCATTTGTGATTTATCACTATAGTCACTAATAACTCAAGATACTTGATGGACTGAATAGCTATCAAACAGAACTGAGTTAAGCCTCAGTAGCAAAGTGACAGGCTGAGAAACTTGTCTGTATTTCTGTGCAGGGGCATTTAAATCTGTGCAGAAGTGCGCTACTGGCAGGGGAACAGAGCTAGGCTAAAGGCTAACCTTTTGTCCTGCTTGCTAACCTTCGTCCCTTAAAAAATACCTAAGACTGGTTTTAAAAACCAAGTGGGAGATGAGCTAGTGCTGCGCTCTTTACCGAGAGTAAAAATGTGGTAAATCACAAGGTGATGGTGTGTCATTCAGTGATGTCAGCCGTAGGGTTGAGCCAAACAAAGCTCAAGGTGGGCGACTCCAGCCGTTGCCATCTGGCCAGTGATGATCCAGCTTATTCCGAAATGGGCAAAGATGTGGAACGTGGACGGAGCTAAGTCAGGCCAATAGAAGCCAATAGATGACGTCTGTGTCACCAAGAACCTTGGATGACCACAGAGGCAACATGGTGGCCCGCAGATCTACAAGAACCTGAACCGAGCCATCATGATAACGAAGCCGGCTCATCTAAAGGCACTTCCATGACCACAGGGACACAAGTCGCATGTGGCAGAGAGTGCTCCTCCACCCTGTGATGATAATATTGACTTCATAAACAAGCTTTGATAAGTATTTTGGATGGTTCGAGGAACTCGGCGACACCTGCGAGGAAAGCCACCAATCATCAGGATGATCACTCATCATAGTCAACTCACGGAAGGCTGCAGGTCCTGAAAATGTACCAGGCTGTGTAAAACTGGCCCATTGGGCCTGAGCACCCCCCTCTGTAACTGGCCTATGGACTTCCTCACAGACAGACCCCCGTCAGTACGGGTTGGAAACGGCTTTTCCAACACCATCTCAGTGAACACTGGTTCCCCTCAGGGCCGTGTCCTGAGTCTACCAATGTTTAGTCTGATCACCCACAACTGTTGGGCCAAGTTCAGAACAAACCACATCATAAAGTGACACAACAGTAGTAATCCTGATCAGGGTCCACAAGGAGCTGGCTCACAGGGAGACGGTGGAACAGCTAGTGGACTGCTGCAACACCAACAACCTGTCCCTGTCCGTGAATGTCAACCAAACCAAACGGATCATTGCTGACTTCAGGAGGCTTCACTATGGCCAGTATAAAGCAACCATAAGGGACAACCTGACCTGGACCCTAAACTCCTCATCTCCAGCCAAGAGAGCCCAGCAGCTCTTGCACTTCCTGCGAGGGATGAAGAGAGCACACCTTCCCCTCCCACCCTCACCACATTCTACAGAGGCATCATAGAGAGTGTTGTGACTGGTTGCATCTCTATCTGATATGGAAACTGCAATGCCTCAGACCGGAAGACCCTGCATAGAGTGGTGAGGACAGCCGGGAAGGACATCGGGACTTTTCTCCCATTCATTCGGGATTTAACACACACGCGCTGCCGGACCGAGGCCACCAATGTTTTCTCAGACTCCTCCCACCGCTACCATGGTCTGTTTGCACTTCTGTCCTCCAAATATAACGTGGCAAACGGTGCAGAATGACGAGGTTCTGCAATAGCTTCCTTCCCCAGGGTGATCAAATGAAATTTAAAAACAGACACCTGGACATCATGGTTAGATGTCTTCTCCAGTGTCATGAAGACATACAGGCTCAATAGGAACGGGCCTGTTCACCACTCCCCGACTCAGTGGCATCCTTCTTGTTTGCATAAGCCAAAGCATGATGAGCATGTGACTGTGTATCAAATGGTTACCATATCACGATAGTTTTGAATTAAAGCAGAAAGTCAGCACTTTAATGTGACCGGGGACGTTGCATCACTAAAGTTAATTGACTCTCGTGAACAGCTGAGTGTAAGAGGCCGTTTGGTGTGAAGCCTGGAACCGTCAACTGACTTTAATTATCTGATGTCTCCAAGCTTTTAAAACAACAACGCAGACAATATTACAATGTGGTGAAATAAACATTTAGCGGAACATCTTCTTTCTCCTGGCATTTGAGCTGCTCTGTGGGTATGAAATGTGAACATATAGAGATTAGCATACAGAATGGAGAAGAGGGAATAAATAAAGGAACTGGTACAATGTGAGTACAGGCAGAGCAACACAACCCGCTGATCCTAACAACACTTCCCTTTAGCGCTTTGTGAGCGTGCTCGCACGTTTGTGAGTGCGTGTGTGTTGGCGGGCTGATTTGCAATGCTGAGTGCACTGAGTGGGAGGATGAGGAGGAGAGAGGAGACCGAGAGGCAGGGGCAGAGTGAGGGAGAGATGGGTTTGGAGTCAGAAAAACAGCGGATGTAGAGAGAAAGGCATGTGAGAGCACCGGGAGTCACAGCGATCCACCGAACTCCGACTCACACAACAGTGTGAGCGCTTTGCCCACGCAGGGCCAGAGGTGAACGTTATTCCTCCCACTGTAATTACCTCTCTCCTCTTCTCTCCATCCCTCTGTCTCTCTGACAAACACACCGAAACACACCTACACACCAAACATTTTGTTTTCTCAAATGATTTTTGAGCTGATAGCTTCAGTTTACACTCAGGCATCAGGTGTTGAAGCAGACACAATCAGGCTCTCATCTGAAATGTTAGAGGTTTATTTCAGGACAGGAGAACTTTGTGAATTGGACTATTTCTAGGAGACGTTGCAGCCTGTGACAGAAATGTTTCCCCAATGCATTCTCATATTGGTTCTTACATTTAGTGTGTTTAACTTAAACACGGAGGAACCAAGACTGAACAACTGAACGTCTTTATTATACACAGGTCATGTTTATCACCGTGGTGAGTGGTTTATGGAGGTCCAACTTCAGGACTACTGAGTATCCCTACGAACAGAGATCACATATACAACAGGAAGAGGAGCTTGAGATTAGATTGTTTTGTCAACTCCTGTCAATCTAAACTTCATGTCAACATGGATGAGAGATCCCAGAGAGGCTCAGAGTCATGGAACAAAGTCAACTGAGCAAACACTGATGAAGACCATGTGATCGTGTGATCAGGCAAGAGAACAAGCCCGATTAGTGGCTGGTTTAAGGGGTCAACAGTAGACCTGCTGTAGGTTTTGGTTGATAGTTGAGCACCAGAACAACTGTCCACAGATGTACCGCTATTCCAGCAGATTTCCTACTCTGCATGGTAACCATAGCAACCTTTCACCACTTCCTCCACTCAACGTCCGACGCAAACCAATGACTTGATCAAAATTAATTTGTGGCTGTATAAAACATCTGGTCACATCACACAGTGTTGTGTAACGAAGCAGATTTAGAGGCAGTCGCGCACATTGTTGGTTTCAACTTGATTATTTCTCTACATAGTTCTTGGACTGTTGTTTCAAATATTCACTCTGAAAACTTCATGGAGGACTTTTTAATTAGCCATTATACTCTTTATTATCTGATTACTTTTGAAATCAGTAGTTGATAACTGCTGAGCACTTGATTTTTTTCACATTTCTTTAAAACAATAAAGGTTACCATAGCAATTTGCACTCCTACACCTGTTTGCACGTGACTCATACTTGACAGTTTAAATTAATTGCTTTGGAATACATTTAAATGTAATGCTAAAGTGGCAATGCTAATTTAATGCAAAAACAGCTTGGGTATCAAATTCTATCAGTATCTGCCGATATACAGATTTAAGTATCGGAATCGGATCGGAACTGTACAAAAGTGGAAGGCTGCATCCCCTATTGCTGACGCTCATGACTTTGCTCAGCATCCTCTTGAATAACACCACTACCAAAGAATCATCTCCGTCCCCAGGACAGAGCCTGTTGAGCTTATTGGTTCAGTTGGAGCCGTGCATCCTCACGACAGCAAAGGAAATAGCACTAGCATCCTCAACATGGTAGAACATCCTCAGCATGGTAGAACATCCTCAGCATGGTAGAACATCCTCAGCATGGTAGAACATCCTCAGCATGGTAGAACATCCTGAGCATGGTCGAACATCCTGAGCATGGTACTGCAGACATTGAATGACCGAACCTCCAAGGAAAGTAGAGTCTGCTCTGGCCTTACTTCTACTTGTCTCTGTGTTCTTAGCCCAGTCCAGCTTGTTGTCCAAGTGTACTCCCAGGTATTTGTAGTCCTGAACAGTTTTCACCTCCACCCCCTGGATGGAAATGGATAATGTGAAGTCAACCACCACTTCCTTCATCTTACCAGTATTCCTTTTTAGTCATGTCAAAGCTGCTTTACAGTTTCCTCACCTGATGAGAATTTGGAGTGAATTTTACAAACCTTCTGCTTCGTCTTGGTTCGCCAGGAGCGTGTCCTACTTTAACACCCCATCAGAATGCTTTCCTTCTACTTTTCTCTTCCTGTGGCGTTATCTCACTTATGCTCATTATCTCACTGTTCAACTCTTCAACTCTTTATTTAGCAAGGATCCAAACTTACCAGACTAGTGAATGCAGGTCACTAAAAGGTTTTGGCTCCTTGACATTCAGAGGCAGGCAGTCATCACTAGCTAACATATGGTCATTACGGGTGACGTCGTGTTTTCAATCATCATTTCATCTCTGAAAGTGCATTATGGGAAAATCTGTCCCAAGTTCAGAGTTGGTACTGCCTCTTGATACACGACAGAGGAGGTTCACATTTAGGAAAGAATATTAAGAATATAGTTGAGGGAAAACGTCTCAGAAGCATGAACAGACCACATGGATCCCGTCTCCTCTATGAGCGGGCCTGGGGCTGTCTGGAGGCTGAAGACCTCAGTGGATGTTCTGACCTCCGTACAGGAAAGACTCAGCGTTGATGTGGAGTTTGTTCCGTGACTTTGTTTCCTGTGTTCTGCTGTAGTTCTTCCCAGAGGCAGCGAGTGAACAGTGACAGCTCTGCTGGTGAAGCTTTAACACACAACACGACACCTGTGGCCAGCAAACTCAGCAGGTTAGTACACTGTTTGACACACACACACACACACACTCTCACACACACACACACACACACACACACACACACACCTGTAGAGGGATGATGGCTGTATCTTTAGTGTATAACACACTAACACGATGTTGTCATGACAGAACAAACAGGCAAACAGACACTGAGGCATATGTCTTAAAGCACTAGCTTAGACACAGACTCGATACTTCATGTCATTTCAAGTGAAGGAGGAACACTAGTAAGCCCTTCATGTCAAAGTCCTTCCTCTCTAAATGTGTGTGTCACTGAGCTGTCTCTGGTGTGTGTGCTGCAGGGCGGGCTGCATCCATCGCTCCAACACCACCGCTGCTGATTTTAAACCAGGACAGAGGTCAGTGCATGTGTTTGTACTGTTATTTAAATCAACACAATCATCTCAAGAATGAACTAAGATTTAAAAACGATAACTCTGTGTACGTCTCTCTTTTATGTGAATGGGGTACAAACAGCTGTGAGCACACACAGTGTCTGCTGTCTGTTCTGATAAAAGGTTCACTAGCGGTACAAGAAGCAGCTTTCTCAGTAGGGACCACTACCAGGCAGCCTGGTCACTCTGGCTGCTGTCCTCTGCTCACCACCTCGGTACACTAAGCTGCCACAAGAGGGGTGATGTGATGTCAGCATGGTCTGTGGTTGGTTTGAGTGTGTTCTCCTCCAACTTTTCATTCTTTAACAACCCCTTGTTAGCTCTTGATATGGTCAGTCACATTCCTCTGCTCATTAAAACACACGGGTACTCTGCTCATTAAAGCACGATGGACTGACAAAAAGACTGCATGCACTCTGCTGTACCCTGAACAGACCTGTGTGTGTGTGTGTGTGTGCGTGTGTGCGTGCGTGTGTGCGTGCGTGCGTGCGTGCGTGCGTGCGTGCGTGCGTGCGCTCACACTGAGTATCAGTTGTTCTAAGAACAGGGAATTATTTGATTCTTTACAGAATTGTAATAACACATTATAGATATTAACCATGTTATAATAGCTAAATATAATCATGACATTATTTACAGTTACAGTCAAATAACAATAATACATTGTAGGCCTACTAAACAGGTTGTCAGATATACAAACAAATCAATAGAAAGAAATGTTGCTGGCTCTTCATGACAGCTGATACATTTTACTGTCAACATCTCACATTTGGACTTTTCAGATCCAGGCTGTGTTTTAATTAAATTGTGAAATGTCAGTTTGTCAGGGCCTGGTGTTTAGGTCCTGTAGCTGTGACTCTACCTCCTGTCTGCTGTGTGTAATGATGTGTATGTGTACGAGACAGTGTACTAATGTATTTTACCATGTAGCTTTAGTGTATTTTACCATGTAGCTCTAGTGTATTTTACCATGTAGCTCTAGTGTATTTGACCATGTAGCTCTAGTGTATTGTACCATGTAGCTCTAGTGTATTTGACCATGTAGCTCTAGTGTATTGTACCATGTAGCTCTAGTGTATTGTACTATGTAGCTCTAGTGTATTTTACCATGTAGCGCTAGTGTATTGTACATGTAGCTCTAGTGTATTTTACCATGTAGCTCTAGTGTATTGTACCATGTAGCTCTAGTGTATTGTACCATGTAGCTCTAGTGTATTGTACCATGTAGCTCTAGTGTATTTTACCATGTAGCTCTAGTGTATTGTACCATGTAGCTCTAGTGTATTTTACCATGTAGCCCTAGTGTCTTTTACCATGTAGCTCTAGTGTATTTTACCATGTAGCTCTAGTGTATTTTACCATGTAGCTCTAGTGTATTTGACCATGTAGCTCTAGTGTATTTTACCATGTAGTCCTAGTGTCTTTTACCATGTAGCTCTAGTGTATTTTACCATGTAGCTCTAGTGTATTGTACCATGTAGCTCTAGTGTATTGTACCATGTAGCTCTAGTGTATTGTACCATGTAGCTCTAGTGTATTTTACCATGTAGCTCTAGTGTATTGTACCATGTAGCTCTAGTGTATTTTACCATGTAGCCCTAGTGTCTTTTACCATGTAGCTCTAGTGTATTTTACCATGTAGCTCTAGTGTATTTTACCATGTAGCTCTAGTGTATTTGACCATGTAGCTCTAGTGTATTTTACCATGTAGCCCTAGTGTCTTTTACCATGTAGCTCTAGTGTATTTTACCATGTAGCTCTAGTGTATTTGACCATGTAGCTCTAGTGTATTGTACCATGTAGTTCTAGTGTATTGTACCATGTAGCTCTAGTGTATTTAACCATGTAGCTCTAGTGTATTTTACCATGTACCTCTGTGTATTTTACATGTAGCTCTAGTGTATTGTACCATGTAGCTCTAGTGTATTTTACCATGTAGCTCTGTGTATTTTACCATGTAGCTCTAGTGTATTTTACCATGTAGCTCTGTGTATTTTACCATGTAGCTCTAGTGTATTTTACCATGTAGCTCTGTGTATTTTACCATGTAGTTCTAGTGTATTGTACCATGTAGCTCTAGTGTATTGTACCATGTAGTTCTCTGGCACAGAGGAATGAGATGTATCAGGCGATGATGCTCACAGGGCTTGTAAAGAGGAGGACACTCCCCTCCACGTATAATAGAGTTCTAACAATCCTGTCGTACAATGACAGATATAAATCTTGTATGTTCCTGTTGGGTATATGAAACATGTTGACTGTGTGTCCTTTAATATTCCATCTACTGCTGATGGGGTCACACAATGCCGCATTTCCACAGTGTACGTTTTAGTCCACTCTGAAACACTCAGCATGCTTCAATACACACAGCGTAGAGGAAACAGTAGGTCTATTAAAAGGAATGGGCCTTGGGGTTTTAATGCATACCAATAAACATGTTGATAATGATTATTATTATATCATTATGATGAACTTAGTAGATAAAAGACGGGGTGTGCAGGTGTGTTTGTGGTTGTGCATGATTGTGTGTATTCTAATGCTGTGAATGCAGAGTGAACTGAAGAGTAACTGGCTGAACAGATCCTCTGTCTCTGTTGGTCCCTTTGTCCAGACAGGAGAAGGGACAAAAGACAAGTGAGACGGAGCGGGAGAGGGAAAAAGGTAACACACACACACACACACACACACACACACACACACACACACAGAATTGAAATGAATCTTAAAATCAAGCTCTGAGCCGTAACATCAGGTCTGACACACTACCTATAGGACTCAGGGATGTGTTGTGGGTAAGAGAGAGAACCAGACAGACTGTTGTTGTCTCTGACACATATTGTCTCAGCCTGGATCTCCTTGCGCTCACTTTGCATGCTGGGAGTTGGGTGTGTGTGAGCCTGAGCTGTCTTTTTTGTCGGCCTCACTGGTTTTATTCTCTTTGGGAACTTGCATGTTTTCACTTCATGATCTGGTTCACTTTGTTTTTTTTCGTTGGCAGTGTGTTTGGATCAGCTTTGAATTTGATTCCTGTTTTGGCGTTTCACATTTGGGGCTGAACACAACCCAGTTCTTCCTGTCAGTTAAAGTGTTTCTGGAAATCAGTTCTGCAAAAGCACATTGTCCAGTAGTGCTGTAGTTTCTAAAAGAGACAAAATATTAGAATATGTAATACACATACATAGATTGACATCTTTAAGGATAATTCTTGTTATTATACTGAATGAGATGAAGGCTATGTTCTTCAGACACAAAGCTAGCTGACTGTAGAGACACATTAGCTCACTACTGAATGAGATGAAGAGCTGGCACACTGAAGACGTGGTGTTCTAAACATTATGTCAGGAACACAAAGTTCATGCTGCCATAGGTTCATTGAAAGAGCTCTGATTGTCCATTTGTCTTCTCTACACTGTGAAGAGAGACACTGTACTGTACGAATGGAGGAGCAATCCACTGTAACAATGACCTGTACAGTTGAGCTGAAGCTGATATCAGACTTCAGTAGTCTGATAGGAATCTTTGTCCTGGCAACAATCACATGCGTTGGGAACGAGAAGGAGCGTGTTTGAGTTTTCAGCATATATGAAAACGAATTATTGACATCAATAGAATTATTAATGTCAATAAGATTATTAACGATTATTAATAATAACGGGGCACCACCCCGAGAACAGGGACCAATAACCAAACTATAAACTAAGTCTCATCATTAGTATTCACTCACAATGTCAACAGTTAAAGTTCTATTCCACATCCAGAGTGAAAGTGAAGGTGTTGAGTACGAGCACAGACCACATATCATCTATTATCACAATACACATGCACAAAGTCATCACAGACAGCTGCTCTTTAAAGTATAACAGTTTATTAAGTTCCAATAATAATGATCTAGTCAACTAATATCTAAACTAACAACAACTATACATTCATGAGCATGCTATCTAAAATCATCAAACGAGGGTAAGGGGGGAAGTGTGTGTGTGTGTGTGTGTGTGTGTGTGTGTGTGTGTGTGTGTGTGTGTGTGTGTGTGCATGCAGTGTGTGTGGGGGGGCGAGAGAACAGCTCAGACAACGTATGATGTAATCTGAAACGTGGCGACGTCTTTTGCAAGACCACATAGCGCGAGACTCTAAGATGGCGGTAGACAACAAAGATCTCGCTATCTCCACGTGTCTGATGCCGCTAGTGCAACCCCGGAGCTACATCAGCTATATGTGTGTGTGGGTTAGTAAGGCAAGTTTATTTGTACAGCACATTTCAACAACAAGGCAATTCAAAGTGCTTCACATAAAACCATTAAAAGCATCAAAACATAATGCAAAAGAAAAGGAGATTTAAAAACAATTAAGAAGTAAAAGAAGAGAGAAAGCAAACAAAACAAATAAATCGTCCAAAAACAGATTAAGATCCTCCCCGCCGCGGTGGAGTACGGAAGATTGTTCTCTCATCTACAGAAACAAAGCCGGCGACTCTTTGATTGGCACGGCCGCGGTTCTGTAGTACCACAGAAGGTTCTATGACCACACAAGGCTCTATGACCACAGAAGGCTCTATGACCACAGAAGGTTCTATGACCACAGAAGGCTCTAGTACCACAGATGGCTCTAGGACCACAGATGGCTCTAGGACCACAGAAGGCTCTAGTACCACAGATGGCTCTAGGACCACAGAAGGCTCTAGTACCACAGATGGCTCTAGTACCACAGAAGGCTCTAGTACCACAGATGGCTCTAGGACCACAGAAGGCTCTAGGACCACAGATGGCTCTAGTACCACAGAAGGCTCTAGGACCACAGAAGGCTCTAGGGCCACAGATGGCTCTAGTACCACAGAAGGCTCTAGGACCACAGAAGGCTCTAGGACCACAGAAGGCTCTAGTACCACAGATGGCTCTAGTACCACAGATGGCTCTAGGACCACAGATGGCTCTAGTACCACAGAAGGCTCTAGTACCACAGAAGGCTCTAGGACCACAGAAGGCTTTAGGACCACAGAAGGCTCTAGGACCACAGAAGGCTCTAGAACCACAGAAGGTTCTAGGACCACAGAAGGCTCTAGATCACAGAGGGTTCTAGGACCACAGAGGGCTCCAGGACCACAGAGGGCTCCAGGACCACAGAAGGCTGTAGTACCACAGAAGGCTCTAGGATCACAGAAGGTTCTAGGACCACAGAAGGCTCTAGGACCACAGAAGGCTCTAGACCACAGAGGGTTCTAGGACCACAGAGGGCTCCAGGACCACAGAAGGCTGTAGTACCACAGAAGGCTCTAGACCACAGAGGGCTCCAGGACCACAGAAGGCTGAAAGTACAGGTGTCCGATAGGAGCACAGGTTACCTGTTTCTTATTATTTAGCATTTTAGGTATGTGTCTAATTAGATTAGTCAATTCATGAATGCATTGATGAACTCTACAGGGACATAAATAGAGAGGTAGGTCAGGATTGACTGAATAACCTGAATGTCTTTCTCTGAAGCAGCTGGATGATTTCTGCTCCAATTCAGTGCTGCTATTGAAATGAATGGAAGGCTGCGTGTTTCCACTCAGCTCTACTCTCAGTCTGAACACAGTGTGTTCACTCACGGTACCTGAACGCCCGTTGACCTGGACCACCTGAGATGGTCTCAGTTTTCATGAAGACGTAGATGAAGTCATGGAAACCTTTAAATTCAGTCTTCCTTTCTTCATGTACAACATGCATGCAAATCCTATTTTTAATGCAGATATGTCCTCTCTTTCATACACACACACACACACACACACACACACACACACACACACACACACACGCGCACACACACCCGTCACTTGCTCCATTGAACTCTCAGTTTGATGCAGTCAACCTGTTTGACCCCTATGGGAGCTGTCTGTGCCCAATGTATGAGTCTGTGAGAGACAGGGGGGGGCAGGTCTTTGCATAGCCTCTACATTTTCATAAATCTCCTCTCCTCTTCTTTGTTCCCGTCCTCTTCCTCTCCTCTGCTCTTACTTTCCTCTTCTTTTCTCTGCCTTTGCTCTCATCCTCTACCTCTCCTCTTCCCTCTCCTCTCCCTCCCCCCCTCTCTCCTCTCTCCCTCTCCTCTCCCTCTCCTCTTCCTCTCCTCTCTCTCCCCTCTCTCCTCTCCTCTTCCTCTCCTCTCTCTCCCCCTCTCTCCTCTCCTCTCTCTCCTCTCTCTCTCCCCCTCTCTCTCCTCCCCTCTCTCCTCTCTCCTTCTCCTCTCTCCCTCTCCTCTCTCTCTCTTCTCCTCCCCCCTCTCTCTCTCCTCATCCCCTCTCCCTCTCCTCTTCCCTCTCCTTTCTCTCCTCTCTCTCCTCCTCTCTCTCCTCTCTCCCCCCCTCTCTCTCCTCTCCCCCCCTCTCTCTCCTCTACCCCTCTCCTCTTCCTCTCCTCTCCCCCCTCTCTCTCCTCTACCCCTCTCCTCTTCCTCTCCTCTCTCCCCCCTCTCTACCCCTCTCCTCTCCACCCTTTCTCCTCTCTCTCCCCTCTCTCTCCTCTCCCTCCCCTCTCTCTCCTCTCTCTCCTCTCCCCTCTCTCCCCCCTCTCTCCCCTCTCTCCCTCTCCTCTCATGTCTTAAGACTGGCTCTCATTTGCTCTGGTTTACTTAATTCTTTCTGTGGGCTGAATTCATTTAATTCCTACGTTCAGAGTGTGTGTTGGGTTTTGTGGTGTGTGTGTTGTTTTTGATTTGTCTTGCAGTAGCAAAAGCTCTTAGAGAAGTTTGAAGTCTGCCCCCCCCCCACACACACACACACACACACACACACACACACACACACACTAAGCCTAACATAAGTGGATTAGGACTCAGCTATTCAGAGAGAGAGGAGAGAGAGCGAGTATTGAGGTCAACCTAATAAACATTCATCTCATATGTCAGCCTGGCTTCAGCAGCACACAGTAACTGATGACATTAACATGCCATGCTGTCTGTTTGATGAGGACACGTTCATTGTCTTTCTCTAGTTCACTA